>NC_060198.1:1241230-1331230 GCF_021184085.1 Oncorhynchus gorbuscha
GGGCCTAAAGACCCAAGACGTTATCAGGACATGCATGTGTAACAGACCTGAATTGGTTAAACTCCTCAGCTTGGAATACCAATCCAACTTGTACCTTTTCGGTGGCACAGCTGGCTAAAGGTGTTTCATGAGGGTGGTCACGTGTGGTCACGGTACAGCTGAGCACAGTGACCCCTGTCACATGTAACAGGACAAACAAAACACAGTGACTTTATAAAACCTTCCATCTTTATTTCCAACTAACAGACCTCAGCTTACAGCGGGTGAATCAGACAATTCAATAGAAAACCTGCAATATCTCCAGGAAGAGAGAGATTTTGGAGAATAACCAGGACCACCTGGTCTTCTTGTTCTTGCCTCATGTCCACCATTGTGTTTCCTCTCAATACAGCCATCTTTATCCCTCCCTCTCTGTCTCCATCCATCCATCTCTCTCTCTCCAGATGGTCAGTGGGCGAGTCAGGAGTCCGTCTCCCACTCTCAGTCTGGAACCGCCCCTCTCCTGCAAGGCCCCCCCGCCATTGGTCCTTGGTTACCACGGTGGCGACATGGGCTGGGGGTTCTGGAGGTATGACATCACCACGGCTGAGATGGACAGCCTGATCGAAAGAAGAGATTGAAGGGAAAAAAAGGATGAGAGAAAATAAAATGAAATAGCAATAAATATTGAATAGATTGCTCAGCAGAAGCATCAGTGCCTTCAGGTTCGGTGGTTACACTGTGTCCTCTTTTTCACAGATCTAGGATCAGCTTACCATCCCTTAGGTCTTAACCTTCACTATAAAAGAAAAACTAAACCGACCTTGGATCAGTGTGTGTGTATATACACACACACACACACACACACATAAAAACTTCATATTTTTCCATTGTGATTAGGCCTATATCTCATTTGCTGCATATAACACTTGTACAACATTTTGCTGATCCACACAGTTTGTGTTACCAGCCAGGAGGGCATAGAGACAATCTTTAATAAAAAACTAATCTAGGTGATGGACTGGGAGGCATCTACTACTGATGTCCTGACACACTCTACTTTACCTGCAGAGCCACACACACTACTTTTACTGGAAAAATGCCACACAGACACACACGCTCCCACAAAGTAAGTGGTATTATCTGCTGTAGTTAATTGTTATGGGTAAATGCAACACCTGGAGGTCAATGTTAAAAGCATTTGGACATTAAAGCTGAGCCCATCGCATGTCACAATGCCAGGTAGAGCCGAGCGTTGCCAAACTAACTTCCGGTGTCTTTAGTTTTATTGCCAGGAGTGCATTCATTAGCGCAATCCGTAGCAAAACATTTAGCAATGAAAAGTGTTTTTTATTGGACACATTCCGGTTAGTCCCTCCTCCGTTTGGTTCCTAGGGAATTACACCCCAGGCAGAATAAGATCTGCCAAACTAACTTCCTGCTGCGTCCTGGTATTACAGTTAACAGTATTACACATTAACAGTGATCCATTAGGAGACAGATAATAGATAACTCTGCATTTTGGCAATAATAGCAGACACTTTTTACACTTTTCTTTCACTCGCCCTCATGGTCGCATACAGACCCTGGGTAGGTTACCTGGGTAGGTTACCTGGGTAGGTTACCTGGGTAGGTTGGAAATATGAGACAGAACACGTACACACACAGACAGAGAGACACACACACACATATTTGTTCTACTCACATAAAGCTGCTCATCATCTGTTTGGTGTCTTCGGAGCTGCGTGAGTTAGCGAAGCTGATGAAGGAGCAGTACACTGCTATCCACGCACACCACTTTAACTGAAACACACAACACAGAAGGCTAAGGACCACAGAATGACCCACATACTATACTTTATAATGCGCTGTGTGTGTGTCAGCTTTTCTGCATGAGGCTGTAGAAGTGCTGTGGCATAGCCAGACAGTTACTAATGTATGGGGTGTAAGATAATGTGCCTACGTGTAACAGGTTAAGATCATACTGCAATTTCAATCCACTGCTTACCTACCTCCCTCCCTCCCTCCCTCCCTCACACAATTAATGGGGGAGGGGCGAGGTCATCTGTGTGTGTGTGTCAGTGTGGTAAAAACAGATGTCTCTGGGTCACCTTCAGCATCAGGCCACACATGCTGAAGATCATGCCGAGTAGGTTCATGTAGTCTGGAGTCGGGTCTTCCAGGGTGGGGTTTGCTTCCGTACTGGGGGGCTTGTATCTGTAACAACAACAACCAAGATATGAATGACCGTACCACAAATAACGCAACTAGCTACCTTACTTAGATATATGTCAGTGTAACAACATCTAGTTAGTTCACAAAACGACAGGCGTTCTAGCTAGCTTGTTAGCTAGTCTATAATCGCGTTAGAATAGTGCTGAAGACGTGTGATTTAGCTAAGTAGCTATCTCGTTAGCGCGCAAACCCAACGATATTTACTCAATTGTACTCACCGGATAATTTTGTTTACCCTTTGTGGGCCTGACATGTTGTTTGCGGACATAATGTCCTTCTTGTTGAGATATTTTTAAGGATTAATTTAGTGGCAAAACGGTGTTGAGTGGGACCCGTCAGCGAGCAGGGCGAATGAAGAGGCGGGGCCTATCAGTTCCGCCGTGCGATGGATGCATTTCAAAATAAATGCTTTAAAAGACGCGAAGGACTCTATCAATGCGGAGGGAGAATGTTCGAACTTTTATTTTAACACAAATGCTTTTACCCGGAACGAAACGATTATCACAGACAGGAAGTAAACCACACATTTGCAAAAATATTAACATTCTGGAGCATAAACTGTAGGGGGGGGAAAAAGGACTTCGTTTGCTGTTAGCTAACAGAAATCAATATGAGTAATTTAATGATTGCTCTCTCATCAAACTAAAGCGAACAAGCAAGGTATTTCAGGTAGATAGCTATCCAAGCTCCATGATGCTCTTTCCATAGCACTTGCTCTTTCCACTACTAACGTTAGCGTAGTTGATGCTCAAGTCAGGAGAAAAATAATAGCTATATGTTTCAACCTCTCTTTCTACAGGCAGAAGTGTGAAATGTCGTTTCCCCAGCCCAAACCTGAGGTCCCTCAGCTCCCCCAAAACCTTCTCAGGACCATAGACTGCCAACAAGGGGCTGTAAGAGCTGTGCGATTCAATGGTGAGAACTCAAACAAACACCGATACCGTGAGGTGCATTGATTGATGCTCTACTTGGAGCTGCTTGTGTATGTCATGAGAGGCTGTATCTACATAACGCGTTTCAGGTGTTTTTCATCCTCTCATTTTCTCTCGACCCACCTCTTTCTCCCTCCCTGTCTCTCTCTCCCCCCCACCCCTCTCCCTCTCTTTCTCAGCTGATGGTAACTACCTGCTGTCTTGCGGCAGTGACAAGTCTCTGAAGTTGTGGAGTGTAAGTCGAGGGACACTGCTGAAGACGTACAGTGGCCATGGATACGAGGTTCTAGATGCTGATGGGTCAGTGTCTGTATTATTACACAAACCTATATCAGAAAGTAAGCTGGCCCTCTTTGAAGTCTTGTAGATCGATGCATTGCGCTCTTTTTGGTTGTAAAGCCCTCTTGCATAAACTTCTGTGGTACGTTACTTAATTGTTAACCTGCAGAGGTACGAGTTACCAGACCCGGTCTCAGGGATGGCTTACTCTGGAGATCCCTCCACTGAGTTAGGTGCATTTTTAAATCTGATTTGAGTTTTTGTAGTCTCCAAAACGGTGTAAAACGTGATGATTTGGTGTCTCTACAACAGGGGTCTCCAACCTTTTCTGTCACGAGACCTGCAACTCTTCCCGGGGTCCTAGATGTTCAACAGATGTGTTTTATGTCAATATACCTCGTAAAATCATTTGTAAAACTACTCTCAATGTTACAATTATTCAAAGAGAAACATTGAAAATTGATGTTTTAAGTCCATGTCAGTGCTTAAATCACATCTGAAGAAAAAAATTGGAATGAAAAAAAACCAATGAATTTAAACGTTTTAGTGTAAAGAGGAATGTGTCAGTTGAGCGATGTTTCTGCTGAGACAACTACTGCAGCACGTCATGGCAGAGTTTGCTAAACAATCGCCACACAATTGATACAAATAATCCAAATATAGAGTTGTCAGGTAAGCCTACTTTGCACTTAACATTTAATTGAGAAAGTTTTTGGGGAAAGTCTTGCTGTCTACCCACAAGACGGTTATCATCATTGCTAACTGTCCTGCAAACAGAGTGATAGACAAACGCGTGCAATATTGCTGGAAATTAATTGTCAGATATTGTGCTAAGTTTGGGTTTTGAAGGCAGTGGTGGCTAACCAGGGGAGGGATAATGTCACTGTGGATTTGATTGCATAGTAGCCGGGAGCTTTATGTTTAGGACCGTTTGCGATGGAACACGTTTAAAAAATGCACTTTCAGAACTGATTGGCGAGCTACTCACAGGTGGGCTGAGAGCTACTGGTAGATCTGCCTGATGGAGACCCTTGCTCTAGAGGAATATAGACAGCTGATTGAGGAACACTTTATTGAAGAATGTGTTTGGTAAAGGCCAAATTTGGGTTAAATAAAGCTGATCCTAGATCTGATTGAGTGGGAAGCACTTAACTTCACTAAGCGTTCTCTTTCAGTGTGATAGCTAGCTTATATGCAGACACCAAAGCCTGTATGTTCCCCTATATGAAGTAGGAGATATGCATTAGAAATGATACATACGGTATGGTTGATAGATAAGAAGTAGCACATTCTTTACTCATTCAGTATTCTTGTTTTAAGTTCCCCTATCCATCCATCTACCTTCTGTGTCCTTTACTCTCTGTCTGTCTTGCCTCTGCTGGTCATTCTCTATGTGATCAATCTGCTTGCTTGTGTAGTCTTCCTCTATCCATCTGCCTGCTTTGTCCTTCACTGTCTCCCTGCTGCCTCTGGGCCCCTGGGGGAATATGATCTGAGGTAGTGGTGTGTGTCTTACCATCGATTCCTTCCCTAGTTCCTATGACAACAGCCAGCTGTGTTCCTGCAGCTCGGACAAGACGGTGATCCTCTGGGACGTCGCCACGGGACAGGTCACCCGGAAACTCAGGGGTCACGCTGGGGTGAGAGAAAATAATACAATGTTTTCCTGTGTCACACAGAGAGAGATGGAGTTTTAGAGAAAGAGAGGAGGGGGAAAGAGGCGGGTAGGAGAGGTCAGGTGGGTCAGAAAAAAATATAGAAAGAGATGTTTATGTTGAAGGAATAGAGACATGAAAGAATACAACAACTAAACCTCTAACTGGAGCCAGTTATTTACATGGATATGGCTCTGCCTCTGGTCTGTCTCTCTGTTTGCAGAAAGTCAACTGTGTCCAGTTCAATGAAGAAGCTACAGTCATTTTATCTGGTGAGTTTTCTCGTTCCTCCATCCTTCCTCAGCAAAGTGCATCTCAGTCACCTCTACAACCAGGTTTGTGGCTTCAGCATTGTCCTGCTCATCCACAACAGGACCCACTGTGTGTGTGTGTGTGTGTGTGTGTGTGTGTGTGTGTGTGTGTGTGTGTGTGTGTGTGTGTGTGTGTGTGTGTGTGTGTGTGTGTGTGTGTGTGTGTGTGTGTGTGTGTGTGTGTGTGTGTGTGTGTGTACTCGTGTCGGTCTCTAGGCTCCATAGATGGTACAGTGCGCTGCTGGGACACCAGGTCCAGAAAATTTGACCCCATCCAGATTCTGGACGAGGCTCAGGATGGTGTCAGCAGTCTGAAGGTGTCTGAACACGAGCTGCTCACTGGGTCAGTACCAAGTCTGAACCTTTCTGTTAATTTCAGTTTGATTCTTATAGAAGAGTCCTCTAAGCATCTTTTCTATCTCATGTCTTTCTCCAGGTCAGTGGACGGGAGAGTGAGACGGTATGACCTGCGGATGGGCCAGCTGCATGTGGACTTCATCAACAGTCAGTATCTACTCTTACCAACTAGTTGTTGTACTAACTATCACTAACTTCTGTACCTAAACCACCCTGAGTCGCATTGATTTGTTATGTGTTTGTCTCTGTGTTCCAGGCCCCATCACGTGTGTGTGTTTCAGTGCGGACAGCCAGTGCACTCTGACCTCCAGCCTGGACTCCACCGTGCGTCTACTGGACAAGAGCACAGGGGAGATGCTGGGAGAGTACACAGGACACAAGATGAAGGGCTACAAGCTGGACTGCTGTCTGTCCAGTAAGGATACTCACGTCCTGAGCTGCTCTGAAGACGGACACGTGTACTGCTGGGACCTGGTAGAGGTACGAGGGATGGAGGATTTGTTAATCTAATAGATAGCTCCACTACCTATCAAAATGAATTGATTTGATTGGTTGATTTTGCTTACTGGATGCGTATTTGAAAAGGAATAGCACAGCAGTATCTGTAAATGTCAACAGCTGCAGATTCAAGGACTTGGTATGTGTGCCTATTGGTGTTAGATTCTTTCCCTCTTTGAACATCTCTTGTTTCTCTCTCAGGGTTCTCTGATGCTGAAGCTGCCAGTCGGGAAGGCTGTCGTCCAATCGCTGTCTTTCCATCCCTCGGAGACCCGCCTCCTCACAGCCATGGAGGGGCGTGTCCAGGTGTGGGGGGTGGAGCCAGAGGAAACTGAAGAGGATGTGGTGGTTGTTAAACAGGAAAAAGCATAGTAATCATTAGGTGGACATAACAGAAAGGACAAGAGTCATGATATCGTCAGAACTGATGAGTTCCCTACTGAACTGCCTGTTCTTGACTAAGGGTCAGGGATCGGATTTTGGTTGAGGGAAATGGTTGTGTGGTTGAAAAGTGACGTGCCGTTGCTTCCATGGCTAAAATATGGAATAAATCAATGAAACTACTGCTGATGTCCCAGCATTATCAATAATGTTTTTTTAAATATTCATTGTAAATATTTTGTAAATGATGAGTTTTGAATAAACCCTTTGTGTTTTCCAAATGAACCATAGGCTCTAATATATATTTCTTAGTAGCCATGAGGGAAAATGTAATATCACTCACCAACATTGGTCATAAAACATGTAGATATGGTTGTCTTTATTACGAGTTGTACATATGAATATGGCACATGGACAAAATAAATTAAGTAGCATCATACAGTTAACATCTCAAATAAATAAATAATTTATTTTACATAAATACCTTGTTGGTTTGTTGAGGACCTTTTTTCGAATTGTAACAGTTTTACTCAACAAACAACCATAGTGTTAACCACTATTCATTTAATCTATGCAGCAAACTAAGATCCATTCAACATCATTGGTATAATAAAAAAACTCCCCCAAAGCAACTTTAAATAAATATAAATATACATACGCAAAATGAATGCATTTCTTTCTAGCAAATTCTAGCTACATCTGTAATCTCTTTCCTCCTGATTCTCCTTTTGTACAGCCTGAGCCTCTATGTCGCTCCCATTGCATTCTGAACAGCCAATGGCCACGGCCCAAAAGTCAATGTTCAGGCCCTCCCCCTTCACGTCCAGCTCCTCCCCATTAACCCACACAGGTACACCCTGCAGCCGACAGCTTCTCCACCTTGTGCCAGCGATGGGTGTTATCCAAAAAGGCTAGATCTTCGTGGTGGGTGGGCCTGCAGCATGGTCCATTCTGCCACGGCTCTCCATTCTCCTCGGGCAGGGCCCCCCTCAGGAGCAGGTTGGTCAGGGTCAGATCATGGTTGGAGCGGACACGGGGACAGTCTCCGCTGCAGTACTTGAAGAGGACGGTCTCGTCCGCGTCGTAGCCCAGACCCAGCTCTCGTACCTGGAGGAGGATGGAGCGGAGACGACATTGGGTTGAAGAGCGGCGGGATCGGATTGGGATGATTGGGGCTGGGACGGAACCCCTTTGGTCTTCTACTGCAAATCCGGAACCTTCTGTGTTCTTATTGTTGTTGTTCCCTTTGTTGGATTCTCCTCCTCCACCTCTCCTCTCCTCCTCTGATGGGGAGGATGATGTTTGCCCTCGCTGCTCTGAAAGATGGTGATAAAGAGAGAGGGTTATTAAAAAACTCATCACACCAGCTTGGACCAGATTGCATTACAATCTAGACTGCAGTAGACTACAGAAAAACTTCAGAACAGAAATCACACAATATGCTCTCAAAATTCTCCAGTGACTGTGTATGCCTTGTCACTCAAGTCCCAGTGTCAAACATCATCCTGATGTAAACCAATCTCAAAGTACACAACAATATCGAGATACATATAACCCAGTACAAAACTGTAGAAAATAGGAAGAAATTCTATCCTGTCCCATCTCCAATGTCGAAGGTCGTGAGTCGTGACCCCCATCCATCCTTACCGAGTAGTGAGCGCAGCCAGTGTCCCTCTCCTCTCTGGACACAGAACAGCAGAACAACCAGCTTCAGTAGAGACCTCATATCTGCCCTCTTCTCTTATGTTGATCCCTCTTCCTCTCTAAGTAAACGATTGAACAGTGGATGAGTGTCTACGAGTGATGCTGAGATGCAACAGAGTCCCAACCTCCATTATATATCCCTCCGAAAAGAAGGGGGGATGAGACAGGATGTGGGGGGCGGTGAAACGGAGGGGGGGGGGTACACTAACCCGTTCCTCGCCAAAGCGCCAAGCCCGTAGACTCACTTGAGTTTTGACGGTTAGCGGTTTGATTGTTGGATGGGTGTTTGACCAAGAAATGTGTCATATTGGGATTATATTTAACAGGTATAAATTGCATTCTGAGGGCCCAGGTGTTTTCCGATGGATGCAAAGGCTGCTTCATGGGGAAAATGAAATCTGGAGGCTAATAACTTAAAGATGTTTGGAAGTTGAATGGCGGGCTGGTCAGAGGTTGAGTTGGTTGGCAATTGATGCTAGGCAGAACTACCACTTGAACAGTTGAAGAAAGAGAGAGAGAGAGGGAGCGAGAGGGAGGGTGTAATATAAACAAAAGACCTGGGGGATTGACACTGACTTGAGGACATAGAAAAATAGACAGTTAAAGTAAAAAGTCCACCAGGTCAATGTTCAAATGAGACAAAGTGAAGAATGCGTTTCTGTCTCTTTCGGGCCAGTAAAGAAAGAGTTGAAATAAAAGAGGGAAGGGATGGTCGTAATTAAAAAAGAGAAGAAGGAAAAAAACACGACAGGAGATATTTTAATGGACATTCCGAGACTGGCGACTGACATTCCCAGATCTTCAGTAACTTCTTCCATAAATTCAGGGATTTGGTTGGAAATGTGGGCTTGTCAGGTCACATTATCAGACCAAATAATTTAACTGGGCTTGATTGAGATTGCCAATGGAATAGCCCCATAACCCTGCCCATCTGGCCCTCTAACAAACAAACACACACACACACACACACACACACACACACACACACACACACACACACACACACACACACACACACACACACACACACACACACACACACACACACACACACACACACACACACACACACACACACACACACACACACACACACACACACACACACACAGTGAGTGAGTGTGTGTCAGTCAGTATCTGTAACATGGAAAAACACTGGGCGCCCAAACCGTCTTTTCACAATCACAACCAAATAAGCCCATGGGCGGAAGAAAGCATGTAGTCTAGGCCTAATATGACACTGTATCAAGATGACATCAGCTATCATTCCTTCATTCCTTCTCTTTTGTGTGTGTGTATGTGTGTGTCCACGAGGGATATTGAGAAACAGCTCACCTGCCAATACAGCTCTCTCTCTGCTTGTGTGTGTGTGTGTGTGTGTGTGTGTGTGTGTGTGTGTGTGTGTGTGTGTGTGTGTGTGTGTGTGTGTGTGTGTGTGTGTGTGTGTGTGTGTGTGTGTGTGTGTGTCAGACTGCATTGATTCAGAGGGTTTATTCAGTGACCAATTCAGACAATAATCTTCCAGACTGTTAAGAGTTTTCATGAATGCTTTGATGCTGCTGACCATCATGTGATGACTGTGACACAAACCACATCTAACTGGCGACTAACCCTCCTGGTGGGAAAGTGAAGCTAATGGTGTTTGAGGATATGCGTTCAAGTCTCTTGTCTAAACTCTCAATGCCGTCTTTAAGCCCTGACGGACCGTGTGACTGGACATTTCTCACTAGGTGAACATCCTGATCATCAACAGGGACAAGACGACTGAGTCGATTCCACTCTCTACTACTTTTGCTCTTCACTTTTTCTCTCCTTCCATCATCAGCCATCACTTTACCCAGAATACCTGTCCCTGCATCTCTCAGCACCATTCATGTACTGTCTCCATGAGGACATACTGTACATACTCCAGGTCAGGCCTGATGCAGCTCTAAGCCCTCTCCTGCCTCTGAAGAGAGAGACAGACTGTTTAAGGTTTAAACATAGCTCCTGTAAAACCTACACATTATACACATTCTGTGTTTTTACATCGGTCGTCTCCGCTCCACGTCTCTCCATCCTCCTCTACCCGGAGAAGTTCTTTCTGTGATTTAAGGCGAGGTAAATACACGCTACGCAATTAGTAAGAACCCTAATGGTCACATTACCGAAAACTGACTTTAGGACAACACCATGTAAGAAATTGAATGAATTGGGCTTCTAACGTGTGATGGTAGGTCTATGTAGTGTAGCACCAGGCCAGTGGAGGGAGAATACCTCAGTAACAGCTAAGGTGTGATGGTAGGTCTATGTAGTGTAGCACCAGGCCAGGGGAGGAAGAATACCTCAGTAACAGCTAAGGTGTGATGGTAGGTCTATGTAGTGTAGCACTAGGCCAGGGGAGGGAGAATACCTCAGTAACAGCTAAGGTGTGATGGTAGGTCTATGTAGTGTAGCACCAGGCCAGGGGAGGAAGAATACCTCAGTAACAGCTAAGGTGTGATGGTAGGTCTATTTAGTGTAGCACTAGGCCAGGGGAGGAAGAATACCTCAGTAACAGCTAAGGTGTGATGGTAGGTCTATGTAGTGTAGCACTAGGCCAAGGGAGGGTGAATACCTCAGTAACAGCTAAGGTGTGATGGTAGGTCTATGTAGTGTAGCACCAGGCCAGGGGAGGAAGAATACCTCAGTAACAGCTAAGGTGTGATGGTAGGTCTATGTAGTGTAGCACTAGGCCAGGGGAGGAAGAATACCTCAGTAACAGCTAAGGTGTGATGGTAGGTCTATGTAGTGTAGCACTAGGCCAAGGGAGGGTGAATACCTCAGTAACAGCTAAGGTGTGATGGTAGGTCTATGTAGTGTAGCACTAGGCCAAGGGAGGGTGAATACCTCAGTAACAGCTAAGGTGTGATGGTAGGTCTATGTAGTAAAGCACTAGGCCAGGGGAGGGAGAATACCTCAGTAACAGCTAAGGTGTGATGGTAGGTCTATGTAGTGAAGCACTAGGCCAGGGGAGGGAGAATACCTCAGTAACAGCTAAGGTGTGATGGTAGGTCTATGTAGTGTAGCACCAGGCCAGGGTAGGGAGAATACCTCAGTAACAGCTAAGGTGTGATGGTAGGTCTATGTAGTGTAGCACCAGGCCAGGGGAGGGAGAATACCTCAGTAACAGCTAAGGTGTGATGGTAGGTCTTTGTAGTTTAGCACCAGGCCAGGGGAGGGAGAATAACTCAGTAACAGCTAAGGTGTGATGGTAGGTCTATGTAGTGTAGCACTAGGCCAAGGGAGGGTGAATACCTCAGTAACAGCTAAGGTGTGATGGTAGGTCTATGTAGTGTAGCACTAGGCCAGGGGAGGGAGAATACCTCAGTAACAGCTAAGGTGTGATGGTAGGTCTATGTAGTGTTGCACTAGGCCAAGGGAGGGTGAATACCTCAGTAACAGCTAAGGTGTGATGGTAGGTCTATGTAGTGTAGCACCAGGCCAGGGGAGGGAGAATACCTCAGTAACAGCTAAGGTGTGATGGTAGGTCTATGTAGTGTAGCACTAGGCCAAGGGAGGGTGAATACCTCAGTAACAGCTAAGGTGTGATGGTAGGTCTATGTAGTGTAGCACCAGGCCAGGGGAGGGAGAATACCTCAGTAACGGCTAAGGTGTGATGGTAGGTCTATGTAGTGTAGCACCAGGCCAGGGGAGGGAGAATACCTCAGTAACAGCTAAAGTAAGGCAGAAAATCAGAAGTACGATCAGATACAATCTGGTGTATTTATGTTACTGTCTGGAATCAGTGACGACAGAATTAGGAAGACTTGAGAGGCTTTGGGATTGAACATGCTGACCGTGCAGGAATGTGTAAATGCCCACAGCTACAGAATGGTACATGGTGTAGACAGTGACTTAGCCTACAACTCAGAGGGAAATATGATGTGAGTAAGCATGGTTACGGAAAACCATGTGTCCAATGTTCTGTACTGAGAAGGAGCACAGACACAGACAACACCCATAGACATTGTCGTCCACTGGTTGGTGTCTTTCTGCCTTCTGGTATTCAAACAAGCAGCCGAGACATTTGTCAATCAAACCTAGCTGACTCTATGGCCTTGCTGGGCTAAAAGTGATCATTTCCAAATACCCTATGCGAAACATGAAGTGTAATATACATTTGTTTCATACTATATGCATGATACACCATTGTCTGTATAGGCCTATAGGAGTTATTTTTTCCTGACATGACACTGTTGTCAGATTCTTCTCATTCCTCACTACCTGAGACATCTTTAAATTCCAGACCATATCTTCAAGAGAAATACCAAGGGGATTGTTCTATCACTGTATCCCTCCTCCTCCTTCTCCTCCCTCTTTCTCTCTCCATCTTCATCCTTTCCTCCGGGCGGGAGGTGGAAGGAATGTGTCAGGCCCTTTGCCCTCTCACGCTCCATGTTTTCCGAGAGGATTAACCGGGAGATGAATGTGTATTGCGAGCTTCTTTCTGTATTCCGTCTCTTACCCCGAGTGCTGATGTCTCACCTGGAGAGAAAGCTCTGAGTTAAACGGCGGTCATCCCGATTCGATATGAAGCCTTCATCACAAAAGCATCTCGGACGGCCAGTCACTGCAGTGTCAAATCCTTACTCCTTACACCGAGCCATTGGCTGATGGTGTTACTAATTGTGCACTGTAGTAATGTCTGATAACAATGTGGAGCATTGCTTATTGGCTACCTTGTGTCCAGCTTCTACCTTACGCAGCTGATCTACTGTGAAGGTGACTTGTTTATAGGGGGATCTACAGACCTTTCAATATCAGATAATGCCACTCTGGATCAGTCTCACTCTGCCAAACCATAACCATTAACCTCAGAGAAACATACTTCAACTGATCTTAGAGCAGTCTTTCTCCCTGCAACTACCAGACTGCTTGGCCCAGGTTCAAAACACAACTGGATCAGGCCCTGTAGGGATCAGTGGAAACACATTTGTTTCAAATCTCTTCTCCTAACATTTGGTGTAGAGCAGTAAATAAAGATAAACTCTCTTGGAAGGGTTCAGAGTCTGCCTGTCTGTGTCTGATGGGCTTACAGTGTTGTTTGATGGTGCAACAGGCTCTCTAAGCACAGTTCTAGGACCAACTGAGCTAACGTCCCCCCAACATGGCCTGCTAACTTGAACCATTAAGGGAGAAAGATGCAAAACTGACCATGACTAGGGGGAACTTATCCTACTCGGTAAGGGCTTCTACTGGTTTAAGAGATGAGGTTGCTGTCTGTAAATTCCTGGCAATAGACATATCACTCTCTGAGATGTCCCATTGATAGACTGATAGGCCCATTTAGGCCTAGAGGAGGAGGGATCCTTTCTATCAGACTGATAGAATGATAGAGTAATCTAGGCCTAGATAATATAATAATAATAATATATAATATATGCCATTTAGCAGACGCTTTTATCCAAAGCGACTTACAGTCATGTGTGCATACATTCTACATATGGGTGGTCCCGGGGATCGAACCCACTACCCTGGCGTTACAAGCGCCATGCTCTACCAACTCGCGGAGGGATCCACTGGACAGACTGATAGAGTGATAGAGGCATGTACTGATGGAGGGATGAAGGGATGGATCCATGGTACTAACAGACTGATAGACAGACAGGTCAGATCGATGTCTCTTCCTGAGCATTGCTGGCTTGTGCATTCCTGGTGGTGGTTGGACCGCGGAGAGGGCTCGTCTCTCTGTGTCAGCCCAAATAGGGCTTGTCTGTCTGTGCCGGGCAGGAATGTTAGATGGGAGCAACGTTCCTGTAATGGGAAGCATTCTAAGGGGATTTATCCACAGAATGTCAAACTCAATGCCACAGCATATCAAACTTCGGAATGCTGTTTACAACGTAAATCTGGATCAGATAGACACCTGCACCGAGAATCTCTTTCTCTCTATCCCTCCATATGTCTCCATTCCCCCCTCCATCCACCCTGAGCATCTCTTTCTCCATCCATCCTTTTTGAGTCTCGCTCTATCCCTGATCCCTCCCTCCTTCCACCTACATCTCCATCTCCCTCTCACTTTATCCCTCCCTCCCTCCATCCTTCTTGCTGTATCCCTGATCTCTCCCTTCCATTCCTTACCCTGCATCCCTCCCTCCCTCCATCCTTCTTGCTGTATCCCTGATCTCTCCCTTCCATTCCTTACCCTGCATCCCTCCATCCCTCCATCCTTCTTGCTGTATCCCTGATCTCTCCCTTCCATTCCTTACCCTGCATCCCTCCCTCCCTCCCTCCTTCTTGCTGTATCCCTGATCTCTCCCTTCCATTCCTTACCCTGCATCCTCCCTCCCTCCCTCCTTCTTGCTGTATCCCTGACCTCTTTCTTCCATTCGGAATGCTGTTTACCCTCCATCCCTCCCTCCCTCCATCCTTCTTGCTGTATCCCTGATCTCTCCCTTCCATTCCTTACCCTGCATCCCTCCCTCCCTCCCTCCTTCTTGCTGTATCCCTGATCTCTCCCTTCCATTCCTCCATCCCCTTTGCATCCTCCCTCCCTCCCTCCTTCTTGCTGTATCCCTGACCTCTTTCTTCCATTCCTTACCCTCCATCCCTCCCTCCCTCCATCCTTCTTGCTGTATCCCTGATCTCTCCCTTCCATTCCTTACCCTGCATCCTCCCTCCCTCCCTCCTTCTTGCTGTATCCCTGACCTCTTTCTTCCATTCCTTACCCTCCATCCCTCCCTCCCTCCATCCTTCTTGCTGTATCCCTGATCTCTCCCTTCCATTCCTTACCCTGCATCCCTCCCTCCCTCCCTCCTTCTTGCTGTATCCCTGATCTCTCCCTTCCATTCCTTACCCTGCATCCTCCCTCCCTCCCTCCTTCTTGCTGTATCCCTGATCTCTCCCTTCCATTCCTTACCCTGCATCCCTCCCTCCCTCCATCCTTCTTGCTGTATCCCTGACCTCTCCCTTCCATTCCTTACCCTGCATCCCTCCCTCCCTCCATCCTTCTTGCTGTATCCCTGACCTCTCCCTTCCATTCCTTACCCTGCATCCCTCCCTCCTGTCCTAATCACCTGATCCTTGATAGACAGTAGCCCATCATTTCCCCAGACCTCTTCTCTGGCCACGCCTCTTTTCTTCCAATGTAGTCATTGCTTTTATTAAAAAGGAAAACAGTGAGAGTGAGGGGCAGATACAAATTGACATAGAAGTCAGTAGCCTAAAAAGCTAATTTTGTAATCTTTTTTGGTGGGGGAAACATTTTCATATTCAGAGATATGTGAAATTCGAAGAAAAAAATTATTTCATAGTTGGAGAGACAGTCTTGTTCTATCATAGGCCTAGGCCTAATTGATATACTGTATTGACCCAGGTCAGACCAACATCCAAAATAGAATGATTATGGAGATAATATATTTTCCCACTCTCTGTCATTACCTGCCAGACTGTTTCTTCTCTCTGTTAAGGGAGACACCTGTAGTGGGTATCCCTCACGTCTCTGGCACATCCACCAGGTCAAAACTAACCCCCCTGGCAGACACACACAGTCTGAGGTTTCTCCAGAGTCCAGTGCCTATGCTAACTGAGTTATGTTGATATTATCCAGGAGTTTTGGCCTGTCTCCTGACTGCCCATCTCCCTTCACTTTGATGGACGCTCTGGTTTCCATCATAACAACTTACAACAGAGGAGGGAGGTAAAAAGGTGAATTGTCATAGTTGTGGACTTTTCCAATGGGTCTTGGGGTACAAAAATAAGTATACGAAAATATCTTCACAAAAAGTAGCAGTCTTTGTGCAGGCACAATTAATCAGAGACGATTAAAAAAAGCAGACACCAATGTGTGACGTTTCTCACAAAACGGAAGTGACGTTTTTGTGTATGCACTGTTGTCGATTTTGTTCCGCTAGCTAATGCTTTGGAAAACCGTAAGGAGCACGATACTTTGTGATATCTCAATTGTTTTTCTTCGAAATCAGTTATGTTTCGGTTACAGTTCGTGTTAATTATGGGCACACATCTCCTGTTACATTCCTAAAACGGTTGTTTGGCTTATTATTCACGATGGTAGCGTGAGCTAGTTAGCTATGCTAGCGGTTGTGCTTGTAAATAAGCAATCTTATTTCGAACGTCTAAGTTAGATGGCTAACTTGAAGGTGTGCAAACATTTGTAAACACAAAAACGAAGCTATGACCCTGTATTTTCTCCCCTAGGTGACAACGGCTATCTTCTAGTGCGCTGTACAAGCTAACAACATGGTAAGTTGCCAGGCCACATCAAAATGTGTTCAACACACTAGTAGCGAACATTAGTGTCCTTGTAAATGAGCTCTTTTAGTATTTGTCCACCACTGCTGGCACCAGGTTTCCTCGGCGAGGAAGCCCCACTGCTGGCACCAGGTTTCCTCGGCGAGGAAGCCCCACTGGTGGCACCGGGTTTCCTCGGCGAGGAAGCCCCACTGGTGGCACCGGGTTTCCTCGGCGAGGAAGCCCCACTGGTGGCACCGGGTTTCCTCGCACCGTTTCCTCGGCGAGGAAGCCCCACTGGTGGCACCGGGTTTCCTCGGCGAAGCCCCACTGGTGGCACCGGGTTTCCTCGGCGAGGAAGCCCCACTGGTGGCACCGGGTTTCCTCGGCGAGGAAGCCCCACTGGTGGCACCGGGTTTCCTCGGCGAGGAAGCCCCACTGGTGGCACCGGGTTTCCTCGGCGAGGAAGCCCCACTGGTGGCACCGGGTTTCCTCGGCGAGGAAGACCCACTGGTGGCACCGGGTTTCCTCGGCGAGGAAGCCCCACTGGTGGCACCGGGTTTCCTCGGTTAAGAGCGTTGGGCCAGCAACCGAAAGGTCGCTGTTTCGAATCTCCGAGCCGGTAAGGTGGAAAAATCTGCCGTTCTGCCCTTGAGCAAGGCAGCTAACCCCCAACAACAACTGCTCACCGGGTCCCGTGACGAGGATGTTGATTTAAAGGCAGTACCTATCTGATTCAGAAAGGTTGGGTTAAATGCGGGAGTTGTACAACTGACTAGTTATTCCCCCTTCCCCTTATCCATGTTGAGAGGATCTGGTGCCACCAGCTGGATAAAAGAGCTCTGTTAACTACTAGTGTGTTGAATACTGACTAGGTGTTCACACTTTCCTCCTTTTCCATGTCTCCTTTCTCAGGGTGAGAGGAAAGGACAAAACCATTACTACCCTCCGGACTTCGACCCACAGAAGGTAAATATGACTACTGACCATCATCACATATAATAGATAGGTTAATGGGTTTAAGAAATCAGTCTACACTGATCAGTCTACAGCCTCTTTTAACCTGTTCCCACTCTGACTCTTTTCTCACTTTCTCTTTTCCCCCTTTCCATTTCTCCCCCTCCCTCTCTCTAGCATGGCTCCCTCAATGGTTACCATGGAACCCATGCTCTACGAGAGAGGGCCAGGAAACTGTCCCAGGGTATCCTCATCATCCGGTCAGTAACACAAACATCAAATTCAGTGGTTACAGGAGGGTTACAGGAAACGGACTCTTGTCTATGTATTTTCACAGGTTTGAGATGCCCTATAATATCTGGTGTGATGGCTGCAAGAATCACATCGGCATGGGTAAGCTCTCTCTTCCATTCTCAGTTTTCCAGCAAGTTGCTATACGTTTTCCTTTTTCAGAAACATAATCAATTACAGGCATTTGTTATCATACATTTGTGTCACTCAGGTGTACGTTATAACGCTGAGAAGAAGAAAGTGGGGAACTACTACACCACGCCAATCTACAGGTGAGACCAGACACATCTCAATCTCACACACACACACACACACACTGAAGGCCAATACATACATCTGTGTCGGTTTACCTGTGTGCTCCTCTTCAGGTTCCGGATGAAGTGTCACCTGTGTGTGAACTACATTGAGATGCAGACAGACCCGGCCACCTGTGATTACGTCATCGTGTGCGGCGCGCAGCGGAAGGAGGAGAGATGGGACATGGCTGACAATGAACAGATCCTCACTACAGGTAACTCATTTCTCCTCGTTGACCTTTACATTCTGTTAGGTGTGTGAGAGGAAGGATGGGATATGGCCGACAACGAACATCCTCATCCCTGGCAACTAATGACATTTGGCCTCTCAGCCACCTTTTAGTCGCGACCTCTTATTCTTTAATATGTCAAACCCCAAAACAGAATTGACTCCGATTATCTTCCAACAATGGCACTATTGATATCAGTTCCTTTATTCCTCCATTTCTGTGTCTTGTCTGCTCATTTCTTAGGCCTCATTGTCTTCCATTTATCTCTCATGTGCTCTCTTCTTTTCTCACCTACCCCACTTATTCCCCTCTCTCTACCACCCCCCCTATACCACCCCCCCCCCCCCTTTCCTGTCCCCGCTCCCTCCGTGTGTCTCCCCAGAGCGTAGTGAGAAGGAGAAGTTAGAGACTGACCCCATGTATAAGCTGGACCATGGTGGTAAGGACAAGGAGAAACTGAGGAAGGCTCTTCCCTCTCTGTCTGAGCTACAGGATCACCAGGCTGGATGGAAGGACGACTTCATACTCAACAGCAAGCTCCGCAGGAAGTTCAGGGTAAATGCACTGCATTCAGATCATAACTGTTTATTTTTTTTTCACCTTTAACCAGGTAGGCTAGTTGAGTACAAGTTCTCATTTACAACTGTGACCTGGCCAAGATAAAGCAAAGCAGTGTGAACAGACAACACAGAGTTACACATGGGATAAACAAGCGCACAGTCAATAACACAATAGGAAAAAAAGGAAGTCTATATAGGCAATAAATAGGCCATAGTAGCGAAGTAATTACAATTTAAAATGCACTCGAGGCCACATTTAGATTCTCTACCCTTCTCCTGAACTGTACACTTGTTCGCCTCCTTCTCGTCTAGCCATGCCTACACCAATCCAATGCTTTTACATTTGTGGGGAGTAGTGAACGAGTGCACACTTCAGGAGGAAAGAGAGAGGATTGGGATTCGCCCATGGAATTACTTGGACTCTTTGTCAAATAGTTTTTCCTTGATTCCTCGTATCCTATGTCCTTGCCTCCTTAAAACGCATTGGAGAATTAGGTCAGTGTGGAGGGACCTTGGGAGTTTTTCCTCCAGTGTGGTTTAAAAGGCGGCGAGGATGCGAGAAGCCCCTTGTAAAGGAGATGTATCTCAATGGGACGTTGTGTAAATAGGGTGGATAGGTGTAGGGCTGCTGACTTAACTGTTCATCTCCACTGATCTAATACGCAGACTGAGAAGAAAGTGATGGCGGAGGAGGAGGAGAAAGACAACGCTGTGAGAAAGAGGACAAATCTGTCCATCCCTCTGCTGCCTGAGAAAGAGGAGGACAAGAAACTAGCAGCACTGCTCACCTACACAGCTCCTGACTGTAAGTGGGCATGTACATCACACACACAGAGAATAATAATGCACTCTAAACCAGACTCTCTCAATCACACACTGTTTATACACACTATATCACAGGCACGCACAAACACACACTACTTTTTAATAAAAGAACACCATGCCTTCTCTCCTCATCCCCTTCCTCTAGCCTACGATGACAGGCAGAACTACAAGCGGAAGGAGATCTCTAGCCGCTCCTGGTTCAGTTCCCCCACTCTGCCACCAGGTAGCGCTGCAGGCAGCCTACTTCAGAAGCTGGGCCTACAGGGGAAAGGTGCTGCTGTGGCCAAAGCCCTGGGTCCCCAAGTCTCCTCCCCTAACCCACACAGTCTCATAAGGAGGTAGGTCAATGAATGGGTGAATTAGAATTTCCCTATTTGCTGACGCCAATGACGACACATAATCTTCCTTGGGCCCAACACACAACTAGTCAAAAGACTTTACAATTTACATGAATGTTAGTGGATCTATCAACATCATTTTGTTTGAATCATTTTTCCCTTCTGGATCATAATGAATAAGATTACATGGACAGGAGGGAGCTGACCCTAGATCAGTACTTCTACTCTGAAACGCTTTGTGAAAACAGGCCCAGTAATGTTCATGTAACCCAAGCCACCTTTTTGTTGTGCTAACCTGTTGCAGTGGGTTCACCATATTTGCTACACAGTTGATTGATAGTGTGTGTGTGTGTGTGTGGTTATCCACAGGAGGACCGAGGGCTCTGGGAACAAACCAGAGGCCTGCGCTACAGTCTCACGCAGGAAATCAGACCCAGGAACCAATGATCTGGGAAACAGTCTCTCGCCGGAGGGGAAGGAGTTACAGGTTGCACAAACACAAAGGACTGGGGGGACAGATTTGGGAGTTGCACAGCCTGAGCAGAGACAGGAAATGGTTGAAACTCACATGAGATCTCTGGAGATGCAGATTCTTAACACCACCACAGAAGAAGAGGACAGAGGACGATCGAAAGGAGAGGATTGTGGGACAGTACTGGAGGACCGTGACAGTGGTTGCTCTGGGGTGTTGAGGACGTCACTGGTTGCAGACTACAGTGACTCCTCCGACTCCGACCCCGGGGTGTAGGGTGAAGTTTCCCCTAGATGCTGATCTTGAGTCAGTTTTGACTTTCCTCCACTAAATAGTTAAGGTTGGGGGAGGGGAATCTGATCCTAGATCTGTAGCTATGGTAAACATCACCCTGAAGCCAGACCTAGGAGTATGAGGATGGACTGTTGACTTTGTGTTAGACAAACCAGACCTTTTAGCCTGGTTAAAACGGACTGAATGCTGAGCTCAATATGCTTGGAAAGTGGAGATGTCATAGATTCCGCTGCAGTGTTTGCTAGCAAAAGAGATTTTGCGGTGGCTAATTAACGGTACATTTGCGGATTGTTTTGCCCCATAGTTAGCCAAAATGATAAGCTAGCCTGCTAAAATGGTTTAGTCGCTGCGACACTATTTTGCTAGGTACAGTAGCGCTTCTGTGTCAATAGAATGTATTGAAAATGACTAAGTTGTCTCCTGTTTGGTTTACATTGTATCATTGGGATGTGCATCCATGTGTACCCACTTTCTATGTGTATTGAAACAATGGTGAGCGCTGCATTCAGTCTGGTGTAAACCGGCTACGAGACAGTTTGCTCTATGGCCAAAGTGTGTGTGTGTGTGTGTGTGTGTGTGTGTGTGTGTGTGTGTGTGTGTGTGTGTGTGTGTGTGTGTGTGTGTGTGTGTGTGTGTGTGTGTGTGTGTGTGTGTGTGTGTGTGAGACTGGGACTGAAGGTACAGTATGTGTTTGACAACGGGATCTTTTCACCCTAAATAACCATGGACGAGAGGTTGTTTTCCAGTTGTATTGATTTGTGTAGAAGTCGTGTATTATACAGAGTGGAGTGATTATACGAATGTCATTGAAAACAGTTGTCCTCTGATATGCAGTGTATGTCCACATTGCTCTTGGTAATACATGTACATTTCATCTGATAAATATCCGGGCCTTTGCGGCTCTTGCTGTAAATCAATGTCGTTTTTGTATTTTCTTTATAGAAACTATGAGCCATGATCAAGATAACTTAGAACATAATGCACAGCCATGGATCCCAGTCATGTATGATTCATATTGGGAATATCAAATGTTCTGTCTTTGCTACACACACGCAGAGGAGGCATACTATTTGGGGTTAGCTGTTACCTGATGTTACCTGATTACAAAAGCAACTGACCTCTTAGCATATTTGAAGCTTAGCTGCATTTGGTCACCAATTAAAAGAGGGATAGGTAATTGCTTGAATATAGTCTGCCAAAATATCACTCTTTGGGGGCTGGGCTTTGGGGGGAAGGGGGTGTTGTCTCTGTGTGAAAGAGTTCTGTCCCCAGTGTCGTGAGAGTTTTGTTCCATACACTGTCAGAATGGCAGAGGGGACACTGCTCCACATTTTGTTGCTTTGTGTTTTCTGTAGCTGTTGCGCCCAAATATTCAACAACCCATACCGAGAACGGTAAGTTTTCCTTTCTCAACTTTTCATTTTGCTGCCGTAGACCATACTACGTTTTTGCTCTCTACTAAAAGCGCTAATTTCTTAAACTTGACTGCCGACAGGCGCGATTTCTCGGGGTTGTATATTACACAGTGGGCTAATCAAAATAGTAATATATAGTTATTTTTTACTTGTTTCTGGGCTGTTTTAAACTGTACTCCCTGACTGTCACATTTTTAACAGATTTATTTCTCAACTTTTTAGGATGCGACTGAGACCATGGGATCGCCGCCGGTAGGGTCTATGATTATTATCTCTTCAATTCTATTTATTCTAATTCAGCCCAAATCTAAATATTCCCTATATTCCTAATTCACAATAACACATAACTGCAATATGTAATCATAATGATCAATCATGTATTATTAGTAATATCAGTCTAAGAACAATGCAGTTGTCTGAAATGTATACAACACTCAATGTGCCCATTCAGATTTGAACCTATGGACCTTGACATGTATTTTGATCTTCATGAGTGAGTACAGAATCTTCTCTACCTTGTTGAACCCTCATGTCGCACTACCAAATGTTGGCATTAAAGGAAAAAACAATGCTTCATTTATTTTACAGGAGAAGAAATCCAAAAGACCACACCAGTCTGGAACCAAGGTACAGTGCTCCCAAAAGTATCTTTATAAACACAAAAGGCAATCCTTTCCGTTACTAAAATACTACTCTACTGTATGCATGTCAAAGTTTGCCATCTTCTCACTCTCTCTTCCTCTCCCTGTTCTCCCTCTCATCCCTTCTCCTCTCTTGTACCTCCACCCTCGCCTCCTCTCTTCTCCCCTCACCCCAGGTTCATCCTCCTAGCCCCTAACATTCTGAGAACAGACAGTGAGGAGTCCATCTATTTAGAATCTCATGGCCTTAACAGCCCTGTCACCGTCACCATAACAGTCCATAACTACCCGGAGAGGAGGTACCAGCTCCTGCAGGACACCGTCACACTCGGCCCGGCGAACAGCTACCACACCCTCAAGATCATAAAGGTGATTCAGTTAAATTCACTACACCCTCAATATCATAAAGGTGATTCAGTTCAATTCACTACACCCTCAAGATCATACAGGTGATTCAGTTAAATTCACTACACCCTCAATATCATAAAGGTGATTCAGTTCAATTCACTACACCCTCAAGATCATACAGGTGATTCAGTTCAATTCACCACACCCTCAAGATCATACAGGTGATTCAGTTCAATTCACCACACCCTCAAGACCATACAGGTGATTCCATTAGATTCAGTTCAATTCACCACACCCTCAAGACCATACAGGTGATTCCATTAGATTCAGTTCAATTCACCACACCCTCAAGACCATACAGGTGATTCAGTTCAATTCCCCCACCCTCAAGAGTAGACCATACAGGTGATTAAGACTTGTCATGAGTATGTATGTCCCCTGTATAATGCCTTATTATACTGTCTTTATGATCCAGAATAAATAACTGCCATTTTGACTGAACCTCCAAGACATTATAAAGGCTAATATCTGCTTATAAAATACTTCTTCTTCCCCTCCCAGCTCCCCTCAGAGCGTCTGGACAAGGGGAACGAGGAGTCCTCCAGGAACCAGTATGTGTATGTGAAAGCAGAGTTTGGGGGCTACCACGAAGCTGAACAGGTTGTTATGGTCTCCTTCCACTCTGGATACATCTTCATCCAGACAGACAAGCCCCTCTACAAACCTGGAGACACTGGTGAGCGGGATGAGGGAGAGAGGGATGTTCTCAATGGCATGATAGGTTCATGTGAATGATGAATGGCGTCTCTCTCTGTCTGTCTGATCTCTCTCCCTCTCTCTCTGCAGTACTCTGCAGGGCCTTTGTGTCTACACCTACCTTCCAGGCCTTCAACAGCTCCATCACCATTGAATTCCAGGTGGCTAAAAGTTCATCACATGCCCTTTAGCCTACATGTCTTAAATGATATAAAGTAACACTTCATTATGTTTTAGAAATACAAATATTTCATACGATTTAAGGTGTGTGTGTGTGTGTGTGTGTGTGTGTGTGTGTGTGTGTGTGTGTGTGTGTGTGTGTGTGTGTGTGTGTGTGTGTGTGTGTGTGTGTGTGTGTGTGTGTGTCAGAATTCAGACGGCGTCGTAGTGAAACAGACCTCCAGGACCAGAGCTAACAATGGAATCTTTGCTGATACTCACGTTCTACCTGACATAGTCAAGTAAGTCAGGAACATTATGAAGTTTCTAGACTGGTATGAGGATTCTAGCCTGGTTTTCAAATATGTAACACTTTGCTTTATAAATCATTATGCCGCCTGGTCATAATGCTCTATGAATGTAGTCGTTATGAGCAGTTATAACTCATAAGCCGTTATAAATGTGCTTGGAATACTATATGAAGAGGATGTCCATACAAAGTGTTACCACTATCCTACTGCCATTTACTAATGCTAATACGTGTGTGTGTGTGTGTGTGTGTGTGTGTGTGTGTGTGTGTGTGTGTGTGTGTGCGTGTGTGTGTGTGTGTGTGTGTGTGTGTGTGTGTGTGTCTGTCATAGTGAGGGAACGTGGAAGATCATTGCAAAATTTGACAACTGGCAACAGAACAAGTTCAGTAGTGAGTTTGAGGTGAAGAAATACGGTAGGTGGAAGAGCTTTGTAAATATGTCTGCACGTGCCTGTGCGTCATTCAACATGGTTCCCTCTCCATATTATTACTCGTTGAGCTAAAGCCTGGGCCGATGCTTGGGGAGCTAACACAATGCTCTGTTGCAGTGCTGCCTGCTTTCAATGTCACACTGACTCCCAAGAAACCCTTCCTCCGTCTGGATGATACTGAGCTGGTGGTGGAGATCACAGCCAGGTTAGTAACACTGAATTAGACCTACTGTATTGCTTATTAATGTGTTATGTAGGGTTTATGAAACCCTTATGTAGGTCCCCTTCAGACAAAGTGTTACTAATGTCGGGTTCATGACATTTCAGATACTCAGCACCTCAAGAGTTAAAATTAACCTAAGTTATTTGCGGAGAGCTTCCTGTTGGTTGATTCTGATACTTCCCAAGTGGGAAACTCTGATATCATCGTTCTACAACGAGTAAGCAAGTCGGAAATATCAGTTTCCCGACAGGACGTGAAAGCGACATTAACACTGTAATAATAGTTGTGACAATTATCCATTATCACAAAAATAGCTCACCCATCATAGAACGACTGACTTGAATGGAAATGTCTGTTCCAGTGATTCTAGCTCTATGGTAACAGCTGCCTGTTTGGTGAGGCCGTTCTAGTAATTGTATTTCTATGGTCACAGCTGCCTTATGGTGAGGCCGATCTAGTAATTGTATTTCTATGGTCACAGCTACCTTATGGTGAGGCCGTTCTAGTAATTGTATTTCTATGGTCACAGCTACCTGTATGGTGAGGCTGTTCTAGTAATTGTATTTCTTTGGTCACAGCTACCTGTATGGTGAAGATGTCCAGGGAACGGCCTACGTGATGTTTGGGGTGGAGGTGAACAAGGAGAAGAGGAGGTTACCATCGGTCAAGCAGGTCACCAATGTGAGTACTGGTAGTACACTACATTATGAAGTGCTAGACCCTTTCCACAACTTAGTCATACACACCTCACACATCAAAGGAAGATCAATTCAGCGTAAAGTGTAAACATACAACAACAACTGCCATTTTCCTTCCTTCATTTCAGCTGCAGCATGGCACCGCTACATTGACCATGGAGGAGATCAGGAAGGCCTACCCTGACCTCAGCTCCCTGGTTGGAAGCTCTATTTATGTCAAGGCCTCAGTGCTGACCAAATCAGGTAAGGTCAATCAAGTTTTATAGAATTAAGTTGAGTTTAATTAAATGACAATGGACCTTCGAATGAAAAAGGTCAGATGCAGGCTATCCAAAACCCGATGACTTTACGTTAGCTTCCCAAGCTAATGCCTAGGTTAGAACCCAGTCGATCAAACTATGGTAGGATTGATTTAAAACCTTGCTTGAGACCTAAAGACTTGTGGTAGCTCCCCAAGTTAATGCCTAAACTTTGACTCAGCAGGCTAACACAGTGTTGTATCTTTCTACTCCTCTATAGGCAGTGACCTGGTGGAGGCAGAGAAGTCTGGTATTAAGATAGTGAAGTCCCCTTACGTCCTCTCCTTCATAGAAACACCAAAGTACTACAAGCCTGGCT
The DNA here is from genome assembly GCF_021184085.1 of Oncorhynchus gorbuscha. Lineage (NCBI taxonomy): Eukaryota > Metazoa > Chordata > Actinopteri > Salmoniformes > Salmonidae > Oncorhynchus > Oncorhynchus gorbuscha. Next base: position 1,267,635 of record NC_060198.1, read on the forward strand.
TGCCCTTCGACGTCATGGTAAACTCACAACATCAACGCCTGATAGACAGAAAGGATCCACATTATGGGAATTAATTATAAGTCGTTGGAGATAAGAGCCATAGAGATGCAATGTAATAATATCATTCTGAGATAAGAGAGTCTGGTTCAGATCCAGGTATAAAGTGTTTTATATCTCTAACAGGTTCTTCTAACTAGCCTCATTCTACCATCCTCATCTCACAAGCTTACATTCTGTTAAAAGAAACGAGAGCGCAGTGGTCAGGATGGTGGATCAGGTTACCTTCTAACAGGTTCTTCTAACTAGCCTCGTTCTACCATCCTCATCTCACAAGCTTACATTCTGTTAAAAGAAATGAGAGCGCAGTGGTCAGGGTGGTGGATCAGGTTACCTTCTAACAGGTTCTAACTGTGTTCTTCAGATCCAGGTGAGTTTCCAGGATGGTTCCCCGGCTCATAATGTCCCGGTCCAGGTGAGCCTCCTGGCCAACCCAATCACCAGCCACCGTGGCACCATCAGGACCGCCATCAACATGCCTGCTGAGCTAGGCCCTCAGATCATCACTGTGAGTACCGCTAAAAGGGCTTATAACCAGCTATAACTTGCTATAACCACCCTCACTAGAGCTAATGGTGCTTATAACCAGCTATAAGTGCTTATAACCAGTTAAAATAACATGCTTACTGAGATACACCCGCAGACCATCACTGTAAGTACCCCTAACAGAGCTTATAACCTGCTATAACCTTCTATAATCACACTCAGTAGAGCTAATGGTGCTTATAATCAAGTATAACCAGCTACATCAACCCTCAGTAATGCCCTAAGCAGTTATAACAACTATCGGTTCTTAAGTGTTCATAAGCAAAACTTTGCCTGTCTGTTTCTGTGTACTTGTGTACGTGTGTGTATCTGTGTATGGCTGTGCGAGCATGTGTGTGTGTGTGTCTTGGTTTTCATGTGTGTGTCCTGTAAATCCTAAACACACAGGCTGAGACCAAACAGACGGGCCTACAGCCAGAGCAGCAGGCCAGACAGCAGATGACCCTTCACCCCTACACACCCTTTGACCGACAGAGACAGAACTACCTGTATATCTCCACTGGGACCACCACAGTCTCTCTGGGGCAGAGCCTTGGCCTCAGTCTACACATCAACACTGCTGACAATGCCCACAGGGAACTCATCACTCACCTCACATACCTGGTGAGTGGATATAGTAGAATGGAGTAGCATACAATTGAATGGAACAGCTGGTGAGTGCAAACTGAAATGGTCCAGATTTTTTACAATCCAAAATCAAGTCTTTTCAAGTTACTCCTGTATATTTATATTTTCAACCATATGTTGGTACCGTATAGAGCTTAAACATTTACATACAGTGGGGAGAACAAGTATTTGAGACACTGCCGATTTTGCAGGTTTTCCTACTTACAAAGCATGTAGAGATCTGTCATTTGTATCATAGGTACACTTCAACTGTGAGAGACGGAATCTAAAACAAAAATCCAGAAAATCACATTGTATGATTTTTAAGTAATACATTTGCATTTTATTGCATAACATAAGTATTTGATCACCTACCAACCAGTAAGAATTCCAGCTCTCACAGACCTGTTAGTTTTTCTTTAAGAAGCCCCCCTGTTCTCCACTTATTACCTGTATTAGCTGCACCTGTTTGAACTTGTTACCTGTATAGAAGACACCTGTCCACACACTCAATCAAACAGACTCCAACCTCTCCACAATGGCCAAGACCAGGGAGCTGTGTAAGGACATCAGAGATAAAATTGTAGACCTGCACAAGGCTGGGATGGGCTACAGGACAATAGGCAAGCAGCTTGGTGAGAAGGCAACAACTGTTGGAGCAATTAATAGAAAATGGAAGAATTTCAAGATGAAGGTCAATCATCCTCGGTCTGGTGCTCCATGCAAGATCTCACCTCGTGGGGCATCAATGATCATGAGGAAGGTGAGGGATCAGCCCAGAACTACACGGCAGGACCTGGTCAATGACCTGAAGAGAGCTGGGACCACAGTCTCAAAGAAAACCATTAGTAACACACTACGCCGTCATGGATTAAAATCCTGCAGAGCACGCAAGGTCCCCCTGCTCAAGCCAGCGCATGTCCAGGCCCGTCTGAAGTTTGCCAATGACCATCTGGATGATCCAGAGGAGGAATGGGAGAAGGTCATGTGGTCTGATGAGACAAAAATAGAGCTTTTTGGTCTAAACTCCACTCGCGGTGTTTGGAGGAAGAAGAAGCATGAGTACAACCCCAAGGACACCATCCCAACCGTTAAGCAGGGAGGTGGAAACATCATTCTTTGGTGATGCTTTTCTGCAAAATGGACAGGACGACTGCACCGTATTGAGGGGAGGATGGATGGGGCCATGTATCGTGAGATCTTGGCCAACAACCTCCTTCCCTCAGTAAGAGCATTGAAGATGGGTCGTGGCTGGGTCTTCCAGCATGACAACAACCCGAAACACACAGCCAGGGCAACTAAGGAGTGGCTCCATAAGAAGCATCTCAAGGTCCTGGAGAGGCCTAGCCAGTCTCCAGTCCTGAACCCAATAGAAAATCTTTGGAGGGAGCTGAAAGTCCGTATTGCCGAGCGACAGCCCCGAAACCTGAAGGATCTGGAGAAGGTCTGTATGGAGGAGTGGGCCAAAATCCCTGCTGCAGTGTGTGAAAACCTGGTCAAGAACTACAGGATGTGTATGACCTCTGTAATTGCAAACAAAGGTTTCTGTACCAAATATTAAGTTCTGCTTTTCTGATGTATCAAATATTTATGTCATGCAATAAAATCCTAATTAATTACTTAAAAATCATACAATGTGATTTTCTGGATTTTTGTTTTAGATTCAGTCTCTCACAGTTGAAGTGTACCTATGATAAAAATTACAGACCTCTACATGCTTTGTAAGTAGGAAAACCTGCAAAATCGGCAGTGCATCAAATACTTGTTCTCCCCACTGTAGTTGTAGCTCTGTCTTCAAAATGTACCTTTGTCTGTCCCCAATGGAAATATTTAGTGAACAAAATTAAGTGTGTCTCAAACTCCTCCTACAGGTGTTGAACAAGGGCAAAATCATCATTGCCAAGAGACTAGAGGTCGGAGGTCAGGACATGACCAACGTTCTGTTGACCGTTACCAAGGAGATGATGCCCTCATTTCGCGTTGTGGCATTCTACATGCTGCCGTGGGCGGGGACTTCGGAGGTGGTGGCTGATTCTGTGTGGGTGGATGTGGAGGATGCCTGTGTTGGGGCGGTGAGTGGACTGGACAACCCAGGGAAAGGGTTCAACTACCAGCTTCTCATGTTCCACTCTCTTTCCTCTCATTTCAATTCAATTCAATGTAAGGGCTTTATTGGCATGGGAAACACATGTTAACACTGTCAAAGCAAGGGAAGTAGATGACAAACAAAAGTGAAATAAACAATACAAATTAACAGTAAACATTACTCTCACAGAAGTTCCAAATGAATAAAGACAATTCAAATATCATTGCCCCCCGCCCCAGTTGAGTGTTGGTCCAGCTGGCTCCAGGCCCTTAGAGTACTACCACCCAGGGAGAGGGTTCAACTTCCAGGTGAGAGGAGACCCAGGAGCCATGGTCAGTCTGGTGGTGGTGGACAACGCTGTGTTCCTGCTCAACAGACAGAGGCTCACACAGAGGAAGGTGAGGGAGACTGTGTGGGTCTGTGGAAATCAATAGACAGAGACACAAAGAGGGGATGGGGACAGTGGAGGGGTCAGTCGATCAGCCAATCATCTGAAGCTACCATCTGGATAACACACCTCTGACCCCTCTCCTCTGACCCCTCTCCTCTGACCCCTCCTCTGACTCCTCTCTGACCCCTCTCCTCTGACTCCTCTCCTCTGACCCCTCTCCTCTGACCCCTCTCCTCTGACCCCTCTTCTCTGACTCCTCTGACTCCTCTGACTCCTCTCCTCTGACCCCTCTTCTCTGACTCCTCTGACCCCTCTCCTCTGACTCCTCTCCTCTGAACCCTCTTCTCTGACTCCTCTGACCCCTCTTCTCTGACTCCTCTGACTCCTCTCCTCTGACCCCTCTTCTCTGACTCCTCTGACCCCTCTCCTCTGACTCCTCTCCTCTGACCCCTCTTCTCTGACTCCCCTGACTCCTCTCCTGTGACTTATCTGAATCCTCTGACCCCTCTTCTCTGACTCCTCTCCTCTGACCCCTCTCTTCTGACCCCTCTCCTCTGACCCCTCTCCTCTGACCCCTCTCCCCTGACTCCTCTCCTCTGACTCCTCTCCTCTGACTCCTCTCCTCTGACTCCTCTCCTCTGACTCCTCTCCTCTGACCCCTCTCCTCTGACCCCTCTCCGCTGACCCCTCTCCGCTGACCCCTCTCCGCTGACCCCTCTCCGCTGACCCCTCTCCTCTGACCCCTCTCCTCTGACCCCTCTCCTCTGACCCCTCTCCTCTGACCCCTCTCCTCTGACCCCTCTCCTCTGACCCCTCTCCTCTGACCCCTCTCCTCTGACCCCTCTCCTCTGACTCCTCTCCTCTGACTCTTCTCCTCTGACCCCTCTCCTCTGACCCTTCTCCTCTGACTCTTCTCTTCTGACCCCTCTCCTCTGACCCCTCTCCTCTGACCCCTCTCCTCTGACCCCTCTCCTCTGACCCCTCTCCTCTGACTCCTCTCCTCTGACTCATCTGTGCCCCCATCAGATCTGGCAGGTGGTGGAAGGGGGGGACATAGGCTGTACCCACGGTGGGGGCAGCAACAGCATGGGTGTCTTCACTGACGCTGGACTACTGTTTTACTCCAACACTGGTGGAGCCACCTCTTCTAGACAAGGTAGCACACAACGCAGACAGACAGACAGACGAAGAGCCATCTTCTTTTGATTAATACGAGGAAAGAGGGTAACGTCACATCAGTCCTCTGATGGTTAATACGAGGAAAGAGGGTAACGTCAGTCCTCTGATGGTTAATACGATGAAAGAGGGTAACGTCAGTCGTCTGATGGTTAATACGAGGAAAGAGGGTAACATCAGTCTTCTGATGGTTAATACGATGAAAGAGGGTAACATCAGTCCTCTGATGGTTAACACGAGGAAAGAGGGTAACGTCAGTCCTCTGATGGTTAATACGATGAGAGGGTAACATCAGTCCTCTGATGGTTAATACGAGGAAAGAGGGTAACATCAGTCCTCTGATGGTTAATACGAGGAAAGAGGGTAACATCAGTCCTCTGATGATTAATACGAGGAAAGAGGGTAACATCAGTCCTCTGATGGTTAATACGAGGAAAGAGGGTAACGTCAGTCCTCTGATGATTAATACGAGGAAAGAGGGTAACATCAGTCCTCTGATGATTAATACGAGGAAAGAGGGTAACATCAGTCCTCTGATGGTTAATACGAGGAAAGAGGGTAACGTCAGTCCTCTGATGATTAATACGAGGAAAGAGGGTAACATCAGTCCTCTGATGATTAATACGAGGAAAGAGGGTAACGTCAGTCCTCTGATGATTAATACGAGGAAAGAGGGTAACATCAGTCCTCTGATGGTTGTTGTCTTAGGTCTCTCTTTATGTAGTGTTATGTTGTCTCTCTTGTCGTGATGTGTGTTTTGTCCTATATTTTTATTGAACTCATTTTAATTTTAATCCCCGCTCCCACAGGAGGCCTTTTGCCTTTTGGTAGGCCGTCATTGTAAATAAGAATTTGTTCTTAACTGACTTGCCTAGTTAAATTCAGGTTACATGGCTTTTGCAGGCATCCAAAGGCCATGTTTGCAATGTTCTGTTTGTTTACTGTGAGCTTGCAGGGAAGATTAGTTAAAGCAAAACGTTCCAGAGTCGCCCAATCATGAGTTTGAGTAAGACAGACCAGTGGTATAGACATCTGTGTTTCTTGGTTTGTAGAACAGTTTCATTTCGTTGTTTGCCATTCCTGTGTTTCCCTCCCTTCCATCTCTTCTGCAGGCATGCAGTGCCCAGGGAGGTCCAGAAGGAGGCGCTCTGCTGAGATGTTGCAACGCAGAACTCTACTGGGTCAGTGACAGAAAAAGTGCTATGTTCATTTTTGGTTGATGTATGGAATGATTCATTGATTGAGTGGGGGACTGATTTATTGACGGAAAGGTGGATGGATTGATTGATAGATAGATAGATTGATGGTTCTGAGCTCTCTCTCTTCCCCACAGAGAACCACTACAGAGAGAAGCTGTTGCGTCAGTGTTGTAAGGATGGCCTGAGAGAGATCCCCATGTCTTACTCCTGCACCCGACGCTCCCTCTACATCACTGAGGGATGGGAATGTATCAAGGCCTTCAGGTACTGACTTCACTTCAATTGAGCTGAGCTGAGTTGACTTCAATTGAGTTGTTGAGTTGACTTCAATTGAGTTGTTGAGTTGACTTCAATTGAGTTGTTGAGTTGACTTCAATTGAGCTGAGCTGAGTTGACTTCAATTGAGTTGTTGAGTTGACTTCAATTGAGTTGTTGAGTTGACTTCAATTGAGTTGTTGAGTTGACTTCAATTGAGTTGTTGAGTTGACTTCAATTGAGTTGTTGAGTTGACTTCAATTGAGTTGTTGAGTTGACTTCAATTGAGCTGAGCTGAGTTGACTTCAATTGAGTTGTTGAGTTGACTTCAATTGAGTTGTTGAGTTGACTTCAATTGAGCTGAGCTGAGTTGACTTCAATTGAGCTGAGCTGAGTTGACTTCAATTGAGTTGTTGAGTTGACTTCAATTGAGTTGTTGAGTTGACTTCAATTGAGTTGTTGAGTTGACTTCAATTGAGTTGTTGAGTTGACTTCAATTGAGTTGTTGAGTTGACTTCAATTGAGTTGTTGAGTTGACTTCAATTGAGTTGTTGAGTTGACTTCAATTGAGCTGAGCTGAGTTGACTTCAATTGAGCTGAGCTGAGTTGACTTCAATTGAGTTGTTGAGTTGACTTCAATTGAGTTGTTGAGTTGACTTCAATTGAGCTGAGCTGAGTTGACTTCAATTGAGCTGAGCTGAGTTGACTTCAATTGAGTTGTTGAGTTGACTTCAATTGAGTTGTTGAGTTGACTTCAATTGAGTTGTTGAGTTGACTTCAATTGAGCTGAGCTGAGTTGACTTCAATTGAGCTGAGCTGAGTTGACTTCAATTGAGCTGAGCTGAGTTTACTTCAATTGAGTTGTTGAGTTGAGCTGAATTGAAGTGAAGTGCACTGAACAGAATTGTTTGGCACTTTCAGATACTGCTGCTCCAAGTACAGGGGAGAGGAGTTTGACACCAGACTACCCCCTACCACCACCATACCCCCTACCACCACCATACCGCCTACCACCACAGCTCTACTCAGGCTGACCCTGGACAGACGCATTTCCCCCCAGATGCATAGCAAACAATTTGTCATTTATGGGATTTCAAGAGGTAACATTGATGATGATGGACTAGCTGGTTAATGAATTGTTAGGTGTTTGTGGCAGCAGTGTTGTAGTACTCGAATCCGGTGTCGAGATACATAGTGAGTGTATCAGTCTTGTCTCGGTGTCAGGTACATTGTTACTCAGAAACAATGAGGACTCCTCATTTCTTCCCGAGACCAGCTGGAACCAGCGGAGTAACAAAACCAATCATTGTCAGCAGTGGTAGCGCTCGTGGTGGGACGTTCCACTCTTTTTACTGACTCTGATCTTTCCACTCATTCAGTCAAAAATAACTCATCTTTCTACTAATTATGTTAATTTGCGTCACTGTTAGAGCCTCACGGTGCGGTGTCATAATACCCATAAAACCTAGCTGACAAAAATGGAAATGGTTCCAATAGTTTTTCCACCATTCATTTTCCCCACATGGGATTTCAGAAACACTTAAAATAAGGGCTGTGTTTCCTGTAGTCTTACCCTGATTTAATGTTTTGATAACCATGTAAATCTCTCTCGGACAAGGTGACTTTTATCAATATATTCGCCTGCTCGCCTCCCTACCACTGAGGAAGTACAGCTCCCGCTCAGCACAGTCAAAACTGTTCGCTGCTCTGGCCCCCCAATGGTGGAACAAACTCCCTCACGACGCCAGGACACCGGAGTCAATCACCACCTTCCGGAGACACCTGAAACCACACCTCTTTAAGGAATACCTAGGATAGGATAAGTAATCCCTCTCACCCCCCCCCTTTAAGATTTAGATGCACTATTGTAAAGTGACTGTTCCACTGGATGTCATAAGGTGAATGCACCAATTTGTAAGTCGCTCTGGATAAGAGCGTCTGCTAAATGACTTAAATGTGTAATGTGTAATGTATTTACTTTACAGCTAATTGGCATCCAATTAGCAAAACTTCAAATCCTTGCAAGCCATCTCTAGCTGACACCTTTGCTAACATTATCAATTTATTAATTACTACATTTAGCTAATCCAGAGATTCTAACCTTTGCCTCGTTTCGTCAGTCTTGTCCAGATCATCATGGCATTTGTAGTTCCTTATGATAGCCACGTTAGTTTCACCTAGTCGGCTTGGGGATTCAAACAGGTGACCTTTGTTCCTGGCCCAATGTTCTTAACTGCTAGGCTATCTGCTGCCCCATTTCCTTCACCTAGTCGGCTTGGGGATTCAAACAGGTGACCTTTGTTCCTGGCCCAATGTTCTTAACTGCTAGGCTATCTGCTGCCCCATTTCCTTCACCTAGTCGGCTTGGGGATTCAAACAGGTGACCTTTGTTCCTAGCCCAATGTTCTTAACTTCTCGGCTATCTGCTGCCCCATTTCCTTCACCTAGTCGGCTTGGGGATTCAAACAGGTGACCTTTGTTCCTGGCCCAATGTTCTTAACTACTAGGCTATCTGCTGCCCCATTTCCTTCACTTAGTCGGCTTGGGGATTCAAACAGGTGACCTTTGTTCCTGGCCCAATGTTCTTAACTGCTAGACTATCTGCTGCCCCATTTCCTTCACCTAGTCGGCTTGGGGATTCAAACAGGTGACCTTTGTTCCTGGCCCAATGTTCTTAACTGCTCGGCTATCTGCTGCCCCATTTCCTTCACCTAGTCGGCTTGGGGATTCAAACAGGTGACCTTTGTTCCTGGCCCAATGTTCTTAACTGCTCGGCTATCTGCTGCCCCATTTCCTTCACCTAGTCGGCTTGGGGATTCAAACAGGTGACCTTTGTTCCTGGCCCAATGTTCTTAACTGCTCGGCTATCTGCTGCCCCATTTCCTTCACTTAGTCGGCTTGGGGATTCAAATAGGTGACCTTTGTTCCTGGCCCAATGTTCTTAACTGCTCGGCTATCTGCTGCCCCATTTCCTTCACCTAGTCGGCTTGGGGATTCAAACAGGTGACCTTTGTTCCTGGCCCAATGTTCTTAACTGCTCGGCTATCTGCTGCCCCATTTCCTTCACCTAGTCGGCTTGGGGATTCAAACAGGTGACCTTTGTTCCTGGCCCAATGTTCTTAACTGCTCGGCTATCTGCTGCCCCATTTCCTTCACCTAGTCGGCTTGGGGATTCAAACAGGTGACCTTTGTTCCTGGCCCAATGTTCTTAACTGCTCGGCTATCTGCTGCCCCATTTCCTTCACTTAGTCGGCTTGGGGATTCAAACAGGTGACCTTTGTTCCTGGCCCAATGTTCTTAACTGCTCGGCTATCTGCTGCCCCATTTCCTTCACCAAAGGGGGTTATTGGAGCTGACATTTGTGACAGACTTGTAAACGTGTGCTTTAAGCAATGTACATTTGTTGATTGCTAGGCATACAAATCAGATGATTTATTGGTACATTTGAGATCTAGTTGTGGCCGTCCCAGACTAGATTGTGAACGAGTCTTGGTGGAATGCATTGTGTGACTACCATGGGGGTGATAAGTGCAGTCGTTTGCAAACTGCAGCACCCAAAAGATTTGTTCTCGAGTTTGAGTTTGTTGAGCAGAGTCTGTGTGTTTTGATTCTACAAAGCTGCGTCCATAACATTCAAAAATCAATGAATTGCACTTATTCTTACACCATGTGATTCATTATCATCACCATGTGATTCATTATCATCACCATGTGATTCATTATCATCACCATGTGATTCATTATCAGTTCTAATCATGTATTGTTCTTCTCTATGCTCATGATCTATTTTCCTGCACCATATGACAGACAGTTAGTTGGTGGTCAAAGCACTTCTCTGGAGCCACCGAGCCTGAAGAGTGTTTCTTAACCCTGCTGTAGGGTTCATTGCTGCCAGCATCAGCAGTTCAAACAAACGACTAAAATGAACGAATCATGACTCTCGAGTCAGTCAAAAGAGTCGTTCAAAAATAATGAATTGTTCGCAAACTGCACATCACCAGTCAGCACGTAAAACAGCTTCGCCAGGCCAAATATCCACACTCCTTTCGTGACACATGAATATCTGATCCCCTATTGAAACCTGGGGTTCCTACTTTACTTGTAAAATGACTGTCCATTACTTTCACTACAAGATTTGAGGATATTTTTCAGTGCTCAGCAGGATTTCATTGATTTGCTGGTAGGAACTAGTGTGGGAAATTGCTTGACATTTGTATGCTAACTATTATTAAGGGGAAACTAGGGTAAACTTGTCTTCTTATGGACCTGTTTGGATTAGTGATAACTTCTGTCCTCAGCATTTATCACAATTCTGAATGTCTAAAGAATGTTCTTCTGAAATCTGAACACAGAAATACTGGACTTTTTCAACTCTTATTATGGTGGATTTGCATTTTTCTGGTCTCGGTCTTTGACCCCTCACCCCCCTCCTGGTCTTAGTCTTGGACCCCTCGCCCCCCTCCCGGTCTTAGTCTTGGACCCCTCGCCCCCTCCCGGTCTTAGTCTTGTACCCCCCCGCCCCCCTCCCGGTCTTAGTCTTGGACCCCTCGCCCCCTCCCTGTCTTAGTCCTGGACCCCTCGCCCCCTCCCTGTCTTAGTCCTGGACCCCTCGCCACCCTCCCTGTCTTAGTCCTGGACCCCTCGCCCCCTCCCTGTCTTAGTCCTGGACCCCTCGCCCCCTCCCTGTCTTAGTCTTGGACCCCTCGCCCCCTCCCGGTTTTAGTCCTGGACCCTTCGCCCCCCTCCCGGTCTTAGTCTTGGACCCCTCACCCCCTCCCGGTCTTAGTCCTGGACCCCTCGCCCCCATCCCGGTCTTAGTCTTGGACCCCTCGCCCCCATCCCGGTCTTAGTCTTGGACCCCTCGCCCCCATCCCGGTCTTAGTCTTGGACCCCTCGCCCCCCTCCCGGTCTCAGTCCTGGACCACTCGCCCCCTCCCGGTCTTAGGGTTGGACCCTCGCCCCCTCCCGGTTTTAGTCCTGGACCCTTCGCCCCCTCCGGGTCTCGGTCTTGGACCCCTCGCCCCCTCCCGGTCTTATTCTTGGACCCCTCGCCCCCTCCCGGTTTTAGTCCTGGTCGCCCCCTCCGGGTCTCGGTCTTGGACCCCTCGCCCCCCTCCCGGTCTTGGTCTCGAATTGGTCTCGCTTTAGGTGGTCTTGAAAACAACACCTAGGTCTTGTTAATTAAGTTGAGTTGAGTCTGTTGAGTCTAATTTCATTCTAACCAGATCTAACTTCCGTCCAAGTGGCCCCTGTATGTTACAGCAGAGAACTGAGCTAAAAATGATTGATTGCTCAATTAATCCATCAATCAATTGATTCATCCACCCATCCATCAAACAGAGTTGAAACATGTTTATTTTTTGGCATCAGGTGAAGAAAGATTGAGCCTTCCAGTGATGATGGAAATCAAACCTGTCATGGAAGGACAAAGAGGGTCTTTTGCTGAGGAAGAGGAGGAGGAAGAGGAGGATGACTTTATGGAGGAGAGTGATGTGATAGTAAGGTCTAAGTTCTATGAGTCATGGCTGTGGAGAGACCTGACGCTGCCCAGTGTTCCTGAGGACAGCAGAGACGGGTGAGTGAATGTGTGTCTGTCCTCTCACCCCCTTATAGAAAGGGACAGCAGTTTCCCTGCTCATAGGCTAAGACTTGGTTTGAAACTGTGTGTACTACAGGCTACTTCCTATGAGTAGGGCCAGGGGTTTTTCCTAACCACATGACCTGTCCAGGGAAAACTCTTTCCATGAGGGGTTGACCAGTTTTGTCGAAAGGGGAATATGCCAAGCCACACCCCTCTCACCCTTAAAGGGATACTGCAAGGTTCTGGCAATTAAGCTAGTGTACCTGTAGACTTACAGTCATCATTGGCTTGCTAAACTACCTATTTATTTGTATTTTTTTATTTGACCTTTATTTAACTAGGCAAGTCAGTTAAGAACAAATTCTTATTTTCAATGACGGCCACAGTGGGAACAGTGGGTTTAACTGCCTTGTGTCAGCTCGGGGATTTGATCTAGCAGCCTTTCGGTTACTAGTCCAACACTCGAACCACTAGGCTACCTGCCGCTCTGGTAGCCACCTAGAACTTCCTTCATACTGCACATAGAGACACAGAAATGGTATCCACGAGTTCATTAGACTCTGGAGAAGTAGAAAAGGGCACATTGACAGAATCTCGCAGTATCCCTTTGAAATGAAACGACCTACTCTGTAAATCCCCAGAGTTGCACCACAGTGGACTGGAGGTCACATTGAGACTGGCTGGGTTAACAGATCAGAAACAGCCTGGCCTTTTCTCATTCCCCCCCAAAAATAAACACTGTTGCACCATTGTGTACTGTCCCAGGGATATTTATGTGTGTGTGTGTGTGTATTTGTGCGCGTGCGTGTCACTGTTAGCATTGCATTAGGCAACGGCATCAATCGATCACAATCCACCAGTCTCTCTCTCTATTTATCTTCAAGATAATGTTTTACTGTGCTCATGCCACAAGCTGAGCTTACAAGAGGTCAACTCAATGGGATTCATTAGTTTGGGTCTGTTCCTTACAGGTTGTCAACGCTGCATGTGGAATCCATCTTCCCAGACACTATCACCCAGTGGGGGGTACTAGCCATCAGCTCCTCACCTGTAACAGGTAGACCCTTCCCCTGGGGTAGCCATGGGCCCAGTCCCTTGTTGGCAAGGTGAAACACCAATCAGAGGGCAAGGTGGAACTGTTACCATATCACTAACACCTGTCATGTCCAATCAGATCACCACATGTGCATAGGGTTTAGGATTTAAGGGGTCTATTTGGGATTGGGCCTAATTCTCAGTGGTCTAAAATGGCTTCCTCTCACTGTACCCATATTCAGTCATTTCCCAGGAGGAGTCCAGGTAGTATGCTAGTGGGGATACTGGTGCCATACGAGGAATACCACATATTGCTGTACAATTCTAGTATTGTAACTAAAGCATGAAGTCCTCAACCACCTCCTGTTGTTTGTTTATTTGAATCATTTTGTTTTTATTCCAGGTTTCTGCGTAGCTGAGCCATGGAACGTGCGTGCGTGGAAGCGTTTCTTCGTGGACCTGAAGCTGCCGTACTCAGTGGCGAGGAACGAACACGTGGAGATCAAAGCTGTGCTCCATAACTATGGCGACGAGGACATGGAGGCAAGCTCACCTCTGGCCTCTCACCCATGACTTCTATCTAATCCTCAAGCCTTACCTTAACCATCAGGCTGATGAATTAATATCTGAGGAAACCTCTATCTACCTACTACTCCCTCTACTCCCACCCGCTAGTTCTCCTCTGATCCCTTCCTGTCAGCCATTTTGTGTCTTAACCTTCCAAACCCTCCCATTACTGTCAGCCATTTTGTGTCTTAACCCTCCTAACCCTCCCATTACTTTCAGCCATTCTGTGTCTTAACCCTCCTAACCCTCCCATTACTGTCAGCCATTTTGTGTCTTAACCCACCTAACCCTCCCATTACTGTCAGCCATTTTGTGTCTTAACCCTCCTAACCCTCCCATTACTTTCAGCCATTCTGTGTCTTAACCCTCCTAACCCTCCCATTACTGTCAGCCATTTTGTGTCTTGATCATCTCTGTTTCCTCCTCTACTCAACCCAGGTTAAGGTGGTGCTACTGAAGACAGAGGACATGTGCAGTGTGGCGTTCAATGGGAAACACACCCAGGAGGTGAGGTTGAAGGGCAGCTCGTCCCTGGTGGTTCCCTACACCATCATACCGCTCAAGGCCGGAGAGATGCTACTGGAGGTCCTTGCCATGGCCAAAGGGTTTATGGGTAGCGACGGGGTCAAGAAGAAGCTACGCGTGGTGGTGGGTGACTATTTCAGATGTTAGTTAAAAAAAGATTTAAAAAATAAAATAAAATAAAAAATAATATATATATATATATATATATATATATAGCGACTGTGAATCAGTGTCCTTAGCTAAGATACGAGGACCGGTATCTCAAAGCTGTTTTCAAAACCCTGTAACAGGTGGAAGGAGTGCAGAAGACTAAAGTGCAGAGTTTTGTATTGAATCCTTCTGCCAAGGGAGGGAATGGTGAGCAGAACTAAGACACTCATCATCTCTAACCCTACTGCTCACCATTACCATGTCCCCTTTAGAAACAACCTTTACTAAGTCTTCTTACTATGTTTCCCCCCAGATGGGAGGCAGGTAGTGGAGGTGAACAAAGTGGAGCTGGGCTCCCTGGTTCCAAACTCTCAACCAGAGACATTCATCAACATCAGGGGTAGGTTTAACTGAGAAACGAGGTTTACGTTATTAGACAGAAATGGTGGCTGGCGGGTGCCTCTAACCCTTTGGGTTGGTTATGGGCATTGTGAAGCCAAAGCAGCTGTGTGGACATATAACCTATTCTATTCCATTCCTTCCATTCTATTCTCTATTCCGCTCTCTCCACTACTCTACTCTACTCTACTCTACTCTACTCTACTCTACTCTACTCTACTCTACTCTACTCTACTCTACTCTACTCTACTCTACTCTACTCTACTCTACTCTGCTCTGCTCTGCTCTGCTCTGCTCTGCTCTGCTCTACTCCTCCCACCAGGTAACCTGTTGGCTGATACCATAGACAACAGTATCAGTGGTGACTCTCTGGCCTCTTTGATCCGTATGCCTGGTGGCTGTGTGGAACAGAACCTAGCCAGCATCACCCTGCCTCTTATAGCCACTGTCTACCTGGACCATTCCAACGACTGGGAGGCTGTAGGGGTGCAACGCAGGGTGGAGGCCATGAACTACATACAGAAAGGCTACCAGAAGCAGCTGGTGTATAAAAAGAAAGACGACTCTTACCCCCCCTACAGGAATGAAGGCACAAGCACATGGTATTGTTCAACTACATAGAAGAAGAAGAATGTGTATCAATCACAGAGTAATCTAAATAATACAATGGATTGTATTTGTAACCCTCACAGCCTCTCTCTCTACTTCTCCCCGTTTCTCTCTCTTTCTGTCTCCCTCTCCTCTCCCTCCCCCTGCACCTCCCTCCCTTCCCCCCACCCTCTCTTTCTCCCCCTCTCCCTCCACCTCTCTCCCTTCCCTCCACCCTCTCTTTCTCCCCCTCTCCCTCCACCCCTCTCCCTTCTCCACCACCCTCGTTCTCTCCCTCTCCCTGCCCACCATCTCGTTCTCCCCCTCTCTCCCCTATCCATTATAGGATCACAGCGTATGTAGTGAAGGTGTTCTCTATGGCTCGTCAGCTGATAGGAGTGAGTGAACAGGACGTGTGTGGTCCTCTCCTCTACCTGCTCAACAACAAACAGCAGACCACTGGATCTTTCAGAGAGGACAACCCTGTCTACACTACTACTATGACAGTAAGAAGAGACACACACGGGTGGATGCAGAAGCACGTGCACACATGGACTGATGTGCGCATACATTCACACTCTAACAGACAGGGAGAGATCTGGGACTGAAGTCTGATAACAGCTTCTCTCTTCTCCAGGGTGGAGTACAAGGTGCAGAGTCTCAGTCCACTCTGACAGCCTTTGTCCTGATAGCCATGACTGAAGCCACCAAGGGTACAGAACTCAACTGCAATGGAGCTGGCCACACCATCAAGGTAAGCCGGTCACAGAACCGGCAGAAACTGTTATATTGGGGCGGGAGATAAGTCAGTTATTTATTTTTATTTATTGAACTAGGCAAGTCAGTTAAGAACAAATTCTTATTTACAATGTGGGTTGTTCAGGGGCAAAACGACCGATTTTGTTTTGTTTTTTGTTGTTGAATTTTTACCCCTTTTTCTCCCCAATTTTGTGGTTTCCAATTGTTTAGTAGCTACTATCTTGTCTCATCGCTACAACTCCCGTACGGGCTCGGGAGAGACGAAGGTTGAAAGTCATGTGTCCTCCGATACACAACCCAACCAAGCTTGCACTGCTTCTTAACACAGCGCGCATCCAACCCGGAAGCCAGCCGCACCAATGTGTCGGAGGAAACGCCGTGCACTGCGCCCGGCCTGCCACAGGAGTCGCTGGTGCGCGATGAGACAAGGATATCCCTACTGGCCAAACCCTCCCTAACCCGGAAGACGCTAGGCCAATTGTGCGTCGCCCCACGGAACTCCCGGTCACGACAGAGCCTGGGCGCGAACCCAGAGTCTCTGGTGGCACAGCTGGCGCTGCAGTACAGCGCCCTTAACCACTGCGCCACCCGGGAGGCCAAACGACAGATTTTTACCTTGTCAGCTGGGGGATTCGATCTAGCAACCTTTGGGTTACTGGCTCAACGCTCTAACCACTAGGCGACCTGATGCCCCAGTTAGAAGTAAGTTAGTCATCTGTGAGTAGGATGCCTTTTTACCTGACTCCCCTGGTGGATCTTGGATTTCGTTGGCCGACCTGTTATCACGCTACGTTTGCATGCGCCATGGCTGACCATTAATCCAACCGGTGTAAATGGCACGTCGGTGTTGGGAAATGGGGCTTTTCTGACGACTCTTGTGTTAAAATCAGGTTTATTCTTTATCCCTCTGCTCATATATGAATGGAATTAATAAGCCACCAAACTAATGGATAGACAGTGAAGTTGTATTCTATTGTATTGTATTAGAATGGGATCCAGAATGCTGCCAACTATCTGAGGAGCACGTATGGTAGTCTGAAGAGGCCCTACTCTCTGGCCATCTCTGCCTACGCTCTGTCTCTGGTTGACGAGACACCTTCACTGTTCTTAAAAACCCTGCTACTCAAAGCTGCCTCTCCAGGTAGGGAAATGTCTGTCTGTCTCTGTTTCTCTCTCTCTCCCCCTCTCTATTCTCTGCTGTGCTTCACTGTTATTCTCTCCCCCTCTCCTTCCTCCCCCTCTCCCCTCCTCCTCTCCCCTCCTCCAGACGGTACCCATTGGCCAGACAGTGAGAACCGCCTGTTCACTCTGGAAGCGACGGGCTACGCCCTGCTAGCCCTGGTGAAGAGTCATCACATGACTGAAGCCGCCGCACCTTTCCAGTGGCTCAATGAGCAGCGCCGCAGGGGCGGGGGCTACGGATCCACCCAGGTACTGAGTGACATCATTGGAAACGAGTATTGCATGATGTCAGTGAGCTGAGTTTATGTCAACAGTGTTATTGCAGGTTGTCACTAGCCAGTCCAGTTTGTTGCCCTCCGCCATTTGGATCTCCACACAATCCAGTACATATTTTATAATAATCTCTCTGCTTCCTCTCTCTCCCCCAGCCCACCATGGTTGTTCTGCAGGGTCTGTCTGGGTACCTGATAAAGAAACCTCCCAATGACCTGAGTCTCCAGGTGGACCTGAGCATCCAGGGCCGCAGCGACCAGCGCTACCACTTCGACCCCAGGACCTCCTACGTGGCACGCTCCTCCAGGGTAGGAGGGATGCTGTTCTCTCTTCCTCTCTCTCTCTTTCACCATTTCTTCTCTCCCAACCTACCTGTATCTTATGTCAAATATGTGGCCTAGGTTTAGGAACCATGATGTATCATGTTCCTCTTTCACCATCTCCCCTCTTCTGTGGGGTTTTCACTCAGGCTCCTATAGACCAGGGATTCAGAGTGGAGGCCAAAGGGGAGGGGCAAGGTATACTAGAGGTATGACCACAACACATGTCTATGGCCATTAGTCGATGCATGATAGTAGAGCTTGTCTATGATCATTTTGTCACATTGATGTATGATGTCATATTTGTTTGTGTTGTCACTTCCTGGTCTAATGACCTCTGACCTAGGTGGTGACCTACTACAACGAGCTCCCTGAGGTGCATGAGAAGAGCAGCTGCAAGAACTTTGATTTGGACGTGACCATCGCAGAATCTAGTGGTTAATCCAGCTCTCAATCTCCATTTGTATCTTAATCTTAATCTCAATCTTAGTCTCAATCTCAGTCTCAAATCTTAAACTCAATGTTTTTTTTAACCCCGTTGACAGAAAAGCCTCCACCAGATGCAGAGAAGTCCTACAGGATCACTATTAATGTCAGGTGAGATTATACAGTACTATAGACAGTACAGTACTACTCTCCTTTGGTCCCCTCTCGGAAATACACTAGGGGACTTACTGTTATTGGATAACACTTGAGTCTCTACTTTTTCATTCCATCTTCCTCTTCATTCTACTATTCACTCTCTCTCTTTCCTTCCTCCAGGGCACTGGGACTAAGGGAGGTCAGGATGGTTGTTCTGGACATCAGTCTTCCTACTGGATTCGTCCCAGAGAATGAAGACCTGGAGATGGTACTGGAACCAACGTTAAAGGGACAGTTCACCCCAATTACTAAGTTACACCTTGGTTTCCTTACCCTGTCAGCCGTCTATGGACAAGTTATGACAGAAACCCTGCTTTGGTTTTATCTCCCTGCTTTGGTTTTATCTCCCTGGCACTGTTTCCAGATCCTAACGTTTTAGCAGGTGTAGCACAAGTCCAATTCAAGTCATGGGACCGATATGTTTTATTTGTTGTGCACATCGTATCCAAATCATCGGAAAGTATCTAACACTTATTGTGAAGCTCAACAAAGTCACTGACAGAGGATTTGAACATGATGCCAAAAAAGGTTCATATCGGACCCATTACTTTAATGAGATTTGCGCCACAAATGCTAAACGCTAAAGGGGATTTGTGCCACATTGCATTTGGAAACAGTGTCAGGGAAACTAAGTCAAAGCATGGATTGCTGTCATACCTTGTCCATAGACTGCTTACAGGGTAAGGAAACAGATATGTAACTAAGGTGAATTATCCCTTTATTCAACTTGTAATGTTCATCTGGCTCCACTAGATGGCTGTCTAACTGCATGTCTGGTCTTTGACTCAATGTCCAACTTGATTTCGACTGCGTGTGTTTAAGTGTAGCTTATTGTGACCGTGTGCATATTGAAAATGTTTGTTTGTTTTTGTGTTTGCCTCCAGCTGACCAACTCAGTGGACCGTTACATCAACAACTTCCAGATAGTGGACAACCTGAGTGACAGAGGCTCCCTCATCATCCACCTCTTCAAGGTACCAGAACAGATCTGGGATCAGCTTATCCTCCCAGAAATCCTCACTTTTTTGGTGGGATCTTAGATCAGTGTCAAGGGGTAACTTCCTTTTCATCATTCACCTGTTCAAGACACTGGAACCATAGGAATAGAATCTCAATAGAATCTCATTCTATTTCTATGACCTGAACGTAGAGAGACCAGCGTTACCATGTCAACCCTAGAAGTTGACTGGTCATACTTTTTTCACTCTGTCTGGGTTGAGGTTGTCTGTCGCCTGTAGGCACAGATCTTGGATCAGCTTTCCCTCCTCAAATCTTAAGGGTAAAAGGCAAACTATTAACTCAAAACTGTTCTTAGATCAGTGTCCGGAGGTAGCTTCATTGTGCTCTTCTGTGGTCTACCTGTGCTACCAGGTGTCCAACAAGGAGACTGAGACCATCATCTTCCGACTGCAGCAGACGTTCAAAGTGGGACTCCTCCAACCTTCATCTGTCACTGTCTACGAGTACTACAACCCAGGTAGATACTGTCTACGAGTACTACAACCCAGGTAGATACTGTCTACGAGTACTACAACCCAGGTAGATACTGTCACTGTCTACGAGTACTACAACCAGGTGGATACTGTTACTGTCTACGAATACTACAACCCAGGTAGATACTGTCTACGAGTACTACAACCAGGTAGATACTGTCACTGTCTACGAATACTACAACCCAGGTAGATACTGTCACTGTCTATGAGTACTACAACCCAGGTAGATACTGCTACTGTCTATGAGTACTACAACCCAGGTAGATACTGCTACTGCCTGAGTACTACAACCAGGTAGATACTGCTACTGTCTATGAGTACTACAACCAGGTAGATACTGTCACTGTCTATGAGTACTACAACCCAGGTAGATACTGTCTACGAGTACTACAACCCAGGTAGATACTGTCACTGTCTACGAATACTACAACCCAGGTAGATACTGTCTACGAGTACTACAACCCAGGTAGATACTGTCACTGTCTATGAGTACTACAACCCAGGTAGATACTGTCACTGTCTATGAGTACTACAACCCAGGTAGATACTGCTACTGTCTATGAGTACTACAACCCAGGTAGATACTGCTACTGTCTATGAGTACTACAACCAGGTAGATACTGCTACTGTCTATGAGTACTACAACCAGGTAGATACTGTCACTGTCTATGAGTACTACAACCAGGTAGATACTGTCACTGTCTATGAGTACTACAACCCAGGTAGATACTGTCACCGTCTATGAGTACTACAACCCAGGTAGATACTGCTACTGTCTGAGTACTACAACCCAGGTAGATACTGCTACTGTCTATGAGTACTACAACCAGGTAGATACTGTCACTGTCTATGAGTACTACAACCCAGGTAGATACTGTCACTGTCTATGAGTACTACAACCCAGGTAGATACTGTTACTGTCTACGAGTACTACAACCAGGTAGATACTGTTACTGTCTATGAGTACTACAACCAGGTAGATACTGTCACTGTCTGAGTACTACAACCCAGGTAGATACTGTCACTGTCTATGAGTACTACAACCCAGGTAGATACTGTTACTGTCTACGAGTACTACAACCCAGGTAGATACTGTTACTGTCTATGAGTACTACAACCCAGGTAGGACTATGGTTTGTTTTGACCATATTTCATATGCCCTCGAACAAGAGAAGCTATTGTAAACATTGGAGTTGATCATTTCTCTCTGTCTGGTGGAGAAATGTTAACATAGTGTGTCTCTCTATCAGACCACCGCTGCAGTCGCTTCTACAGCCCCAAAGAGGACAAGGACGAACTCTCACAGATCTGCAGGAACAATATATGTCGCTGTACACAGGGTGAGTGTGTGTGTGTGTGTGTGTTTATGTGTGTGCCATACATGTGTGTGTGATAATGATGTGTGTCTCTCTCCTATTAGGTGATTGCTGTGTGTCTAAGACCCTAACCGATCCAGTCCCCTACGGAGCACGAGAGGACCATGCATGCAAAGGATTATACCACGGTATGCTACATCTGTTTTCACTATAGAATATAATACACATGTTATAGACATTATATACATGTTGTAGATTTTATAGACATGTTATATGAATGTTATAGGCATTATTGACATGTTATAGACATGTTATATGAATGTTATAGGCATTATAGACATGTTATAGGGATATTATAGGCATTATAGACATGTTATAGTCATGTTAGAGGCATTATAGACATGTTATAGGCATGTTATAGGCATTATACACATGTTATAGGAATATTATAGGCATGTTATAGGCATGTTATAGATGTGTTATAGACATATACATGTTATAGACATGTCATAGGCATTATAGACATGTTATATTAATATTATAGGCATTATAGACATGTTATAGACATTTATAGAGATCTTATAGCAATATTATAGGCATTATAGACATGTTATAGGTCTTATAGGCATGTTATATGAATATTTTAGGCATTATAGGGATGTTATATGGATATTATATGCATTATAGGCATGTTATATGCATGTTAGAGGCATTATAGACATGTTATAGGAATATTTTAGGCATGTTATATGAATATTTTAGGCATTATAGGGATGTTATATGGATATTATATGCATTATAGGCATGTTATATGCATGTTAGAGGCATTATAGACATGTTATAGGAATATTTTAGGCATGTTATATGAATATTTTAGGCATTATAGGGATGTTATAGGCATGTTATAGGCATGTTATAGGCATGTTATATGCATGTTAGAGGCATTATAGACATGTTATAGGTCTTATAGGCATGTTATATGAATATTTTAGGCATTATAGGGATGTTATAGGCATGTTATAGGCATTATAGGGATGTTATAGGCATGTTATAGGCATTATAGGGATGTTATATGGATATTTTAGGCATTATAGGGATGTTATAGGGATATTTTAGGCATTATAGGGATGTTATATGGATATTTTAGGCATTATAGGGATGTTATATGGATATTATATGCATTATAGGGATGTTATAGGCATGTTATAGGCATTATAGGGATGTTATATGGATATTTTAGGCATTATAGGGATGTTATATGGATATTTTAGGCATTATAGGGATGTTATAGGCATGTTATAGGCATTATAGGGATGTTATATGGATATTTTAGGCATTATAGGGATGTTATATGGATATTATATGCATTATAGGGATGTTATAGGCATGTTATAGGCATTATAGGGATGTTATATGGATATTTTAGGCATTATAGGGATGTTATATGGATATTATATGCATTATAGGGATGTTATAGGCATGTTATAGGCATGTTATAGGCATGTTATAGGCATGTTATAGGCATGTTAGAGGCATTATAGACATGTTATAGGGATATTATAGGCATTAGACATGTTATAGTCATGTTATAGGCATTATACACATGTTATAGAAATATTATAGGAATATTATAGGGATGTTATAGGCATGTTATAGACATGTTATAGACATTTATAGACATATTATAGGAATATTATAGGCATTATAGACATGTTATAGGCATTATAGGCATGTTATATGAATATTATAGTCATAGGCATGTTATAGGAATATTATAGGCATGTTATAGGCATTATAGACATTATAGACATATTATAGGAATATTATAGGCATTATAGACATGTTATAGGCATTATAGACATTATAGACATATTATAGGAATATTATAGGCATTATAGACATGTTATAGGCATTATAGGCATGTTATATGAATATTATAGTCATAGGCATGTTATAGGCATGTTATAGGCATGTTATAGGCATGTTATATGCATGTTAGAGGCATTATAGACATGTTATAGGGATATTATAGGCATTAGACATGTTATAGTCATGTTATAGGCATTATACACATGTTATAGAAATATTATAGGAATATTATAGGGATGTTATAGGCATGTTATAGACATATTATAGACATTTATAGACATATTATAGGAATATTATAGGCATTATAGACATGTTATAGGCATTATAGGCATGTTATATGAATATTATAGTCATAGGCATGTTATAGGAATATTATAGGCATGTTATAGGCATTATAGACATTATAGACATATTATAGGAATATTATAGGCATTATAGACATGTTATAGGCATTATAGGCATGTTATATGAATATTATAGTCATAGGCATGTTATAGGAATATTATAGGCATGTTATAGGCATTATAGACATGTTATATGAATATTATAGGCATTATAGGCATGTTATATGAATATTATAGTCATAGGCATGTTATAGGAATATTATAGGCATGTTATAGGCATTATAGACATGTTATATGAATATTATAGGCATGTTATAGGCATTATAGACATGTTATATGAATATTATAGGCATTATAGACATGTTATAGGCATTATAGACATGTTATAGGCATTATAGACATGTTATAGGCATTATAGACATGTTATAGGCATTATAGACATGTTATAGGCA
Source organism: Oncorhynchus gorbuscha (assembly GCF_021184085.1). Lineage (NCBI taxonomy): Eukaryota > Metazoa > Chordata > Actinopteri > Salmoniformes > Salmonidae > Oncorhynchus > Oncorhynchus gorbuscha. Next base: position 1,291,446 of record NC_060198.1, read on the forward strand.
TTATAGACATGTTATATGAATATTATAGGCATTATAGACATGTTATATGAATATTATAGGCATTATAGACATGTTATATGAATATTATAGGCATTATAGACATGTTATATGAATATTATAGGCATTATAGACATGCAAATGAGAACTTGTTCTCAACTAGCCTACCTGGTTAAATAAAGATGAAATCAAAATACAAAATAGACATGTTATAGGGATATTATAGGCATTATAGACATGTTATAATCATTATAGACATGTTATAGGGATATTATAGGCATTATAGACATGTTATAGGGATATTATAGGCATTATAGACATGTTATAATCATTATAGACATGTTATAGGGATATTATAGGCATTATAGACATGTTATAATCATTATAGACATGTTATAGGGATATTATAGGCATTATAGACATGTTATAGGGATATTATAGGCATTATAGACATGTTATAGGGATATTATAGGCATTATAGACATGTTATAGGGATATTATAGGCATTATAGACATGTTATAATCATGTTAGAGGCATTATAGACATGTTATAGTCATTACAGACATGTTATAGGGATATTATAGGCATTATAGACATGTTAGAAGCATTATAGACATCTTATCGACATAGACATGTTATAAGAATTTATAGACATTTTATAGACATGTAATAGGCATGTTACAGACATTATAGACATTATTTTTATTTTTTTATTTTACCTTTATTTAACTAGGCAAGATCAGTTAAGAACAAATTCTTATTTTCAATGACGGCCTAGGAACAGTGGGTTAATTGCCTGTTCAGGGGCAGAACGACAGATTTGTACCTTGTCAGCTCGGGGGTTTGAACTTGCAACCTTCCGGTTACTAGTCCAACACTCTAACCACTAAGCTACCCTGCCGCCCCGACATATAGGCATGTTATAGGCATTATAGACATGTTATAGGCATTATAGATCTGTAAATCTGTCACACTGAGACAATACTATACCATGTACAGTAAATGGTACAGCTATAAATGAATGTTGTCCATCAGAGGTATCATCAAGCGCTTCATTCTTTAAGTGTCTTAGTCAAATTGTTCCTTGGGGACAGTCAAGTGTATCATATCATTGATTGAGTAGAGTGTATTTTGCAGTTCTGACGATTCTCACACGTCTGTCCTCCAGTGTACAAGGCCAAGGTCCTGAGTGTCAGCCAGAGTCAGTATGACAGATATGAGATGAAGATCACACAGGTTATAAAAATAGGTAAGCATCTTATGTCATCTAGTCCTTCTCTGTCCTCTACCCATCTCTCCTTACCCTCTTTGTTTCAGAATGTGATGCTGAGTTAGTTCAAACATGGTTAACTCTGTTTCTCCCGCCCCTCACTCCCCTCTCTCTCTAGGAGTGGAGGAGGGGGTCAGTGTGGGTGACACTAAGGTCTTCCTGTCCCATGCTGGCTGTAGAGGAGGTCTGGACCTGAAGGAGGGTACAGACTACCTCATCATGGGGCCAAAAACTGACCTCTGGTACAAGGACAGCTCCACCAACAGGTGGGGAGAGGCAGTGACATGTTATAATGGACTTATAGTACTGGCAAGACAAAGCAAGTCAGAGCAATAAAGTTAATGTTAATATCTGCCTAAAGGGGTTATTTTCTCTCTTCTTTCCCTCTTCTTTCTCTCTCTCTCTCAGTGCCACATACATGCTGGGCAAGGATGCCTGGGTAGAGCGTTGGCCCACCTCAACAGAGTGTGCTAGTGATGCCAGGTGCACAGAGCTGGACAACTTCAGCAAGGACCTCTCAGAGAAGGGATGTCGGTTTAAATAGACACTCACTCACTCACTCACTCACTCACTCACTCACTCACTCACTCACTCACTCACTCACTCACTCACTCACTCACTCACTCACACTTTGCCTATGAGCTGCCATGTAGCTTTACACCTCTGGATGCACTGGTTCAGCAGAAACTGTCACCATTTGAGCCATGCAGTCGACATATACTGCTCTGTTGTATAATCACCATGGTAACCATTAGAGGAACATGGACATTAGAATTAGAAAGCGTAAAAACATGACAGACTGGTGTTAAGCCTGGGTGGGTCTAGGATTGTGTTACTGGGAGCTCAGCGATTCGTCACAGCCAGGGCTACTTGATATGGCATACAATCACAACACACACACTCACACGATGGGAACTCGCTCAGGTGGCACTCGGTGCAGTGGAATATTGTCTCACTACTGTGTAGAATGCATTAGTGTTCCTGGATGTTCCACATAGAGAGAATTACAGAACACCAGGGAGATTCTCTGTACAATAACAGACTACAGAACACCAGGGAGATTCTCAGTACAATAACAGAATACAGAACACCAGGGAGATTCTCAGTACAATAACAGAATACAGAACACCAGGGAGATTCTCAGTACAATAACAGAATACAGAACACCAGGGAGATTCTCAGTACAATAACAGAATACAGAACACCAGGGAGATTCTCAGTACAATAACAGAATACAGAACACCAGGGAGATTCTCAGTACAATAACAGAATACAGAACACCAGGGAGATTCTCAGTACAATAACAGAATACAGAACACCAGGGAGATTCTCAGTAGAATAACAGAATACAGAACACCAGGGAGATTCTCAGTACAATAACAGAATACAGAACACCAGGGAGATTCTCAGTACAATAACAGAATACAGAACACCAGGGAGATTCTCAGTACAATAACAGAATACAGAACACCAGGGAGATTCTCAGTACAATAACAGAATACAGAACACCAGGGAGATTCTCAGTACAATAACAGAATACAGAACACCAGGGAGATTCTCAGTACAATAACAGAATACAGAACACCAGGGAGATTCTCAGTACAAATCCTGTATTGAGTTTTGAATTATTCACAGCCTTCTCTTTCTCATTCAGTTTGATTACTTGCCCGTGTTGTAGATTGCAGTACTTTATTCCCATCGTTGCCACAGATTTGCAAACATAATGATCAACCCATATTCTGCTCTAAGAAAATAAATGGATGTGTTGTGGTTGGGTTGATTGAAGTATTCTTGGGGTATTATATTGTAAATAATGCTGCTATAGTTCTTGCACTCTCACACACTCACTCTCTCTCTCACACAGGAACACCCGCAGGTCAAGTACTAATATCAATGACATATAGGTAGGCCAACAGTATGTAAACTAACTTCAAATAACAGAATATCAGTCTACTTTTGAAATGCTATCGCCATAGCAATGACTCATGATTTCCAGCTGCCTCTAAAATGTGTGTGTGCCCTACATAATCTAAATAGGAAGGTCTGGTAATGGGCAGCTGGTCACACAGCTGGTCACAAATGTTGGTATTGCATTGGTAGTGTACACACACGCACACACACTGGCATTGCATGCGTAGTGGGTACACACAGAGTGACTTACACACAGTAGCATTTGCTCAGGGGGATATTTCACTGCTTCTGTATCAGATAATGGGACGTAGTCCTGCATTGAGAAAGGGAGAGAAAAAGGCCTACAATTGGAGAGAGAGATGGAGAGAAATACAATGAGAGATGGAGAGAAATACAATGAGAGAGATGGAGAGAGAGAGATGGAGAGAGAGATGGAGAGAGAGGGATGGAGAGAGAGAAATTACAATGAGAGAGATGGAGAGAGAGAAATTACAATGAGAGAGATGGAGAGAAATTCAATGAGAGAGATGGAGAGAAATACAATGAGAGAGATGGAGAGAAATACAATGAGAGAGATGGAGAGATAAATACAATGAGAGAGATGGAGAGAAATACAATGAGATGGAGAGAAATACAATGAGAGAGATGGAGAGATAAATACAATGAGAGAGATGGAGAGATAAATACAATGAGAGAGATGGAGAGATAAATACAATGAGAGAGATGGAGAGAAATACAATGAGATGGAGAGAAATACAATGAGAGAGATGGAGAGAGAGAGATGGAGAGAAATACAATGAGAGAGATGGAGAGATAAATACAATGAGAGAGATGGAGAGATAAATACAATGAGAGAGATGGAGAGATAAATACAATGAGAGAGATGGAGAGATAAATACAATGAGAGAGATGGAGAGAAATACAATGAGATGGAGAGAAATACAATGAGAGAGATGGAGAGAGAGAGATGGAGAGAAATACAATGAGAGAGATGGAGAGATAAATACAATGAGAGAGATGGAGAGATAATTACAATGAGAGAGATGGTGAGAAATACAATGAGAGAGATGGAGAGAGAGAAATTACAATGAGAGAGATGGAGAGAAATTACAATGAGAGAGATGGTGAGAAATACAATGAGAGAGATGGAGAGAGAGAAATTACAATGAGATGGAGAGAAATTACAATGAGAGATGGAGAGAGAAATACAATGAGAGAGATGGAGAGAAATACAATGAGAGAGATGGAGAGAAATACAATGAGAGAGATGGAGAGAATTACAATGAGAGAGATGGAGAGAAATACAATGAGAGAGATGGAGAGATAAATACAATGAGAGAGATGGAGAGAAATACAATGAGAGAGATGGAGAGAGAGAAATTACAATGAGAGAGATGGTGAGAAATACAATGAGAGAGATGGAGAGAGAGAAATTACAATGAGAGAGATGGAGAGAAATTACAATGAGAGAGATGGTGAGAAATACAATGAGAGAGATGGAGAGAAATACAATGAGAGAGATGGAGAGAGAGAAATTACAATGAGATGGAGAGAAATTACAATGAGAGATGGAGAGATAAATACAATGAGAGAGATGGAGAGAAATACAATGAGAGAGATGGAGAGAATTACAATGAGAGAGATGGAGAGATAAATACAATGAGATGGAGAGAGAAATTACAATGAGATGGAGAGAAATTACAATGAGAGATGGAGAGATAAATACAATGAGAGAGATGGAGAGAATTACAATGAGAGAGATGGAGAGAATTACAATGAGAGATGGAGAGAAATACAATGAGAGATGGAGATAAATACAATGAGAGAGATGGAGAGAAATACAATGAGAGATGGAGAGGGATAAATACAATGAGAGAGATGGAGAGATAAATACAATGAGAGAGATGGAGATAAATACAATGAGAGAGATGGAGAGAAATACAATGAGAGATGGAGAGAGATAAATACAATGAGAGAGATGGAGATAAATACAATGAGAGATGGAGAGATAAATACAATGAGATGGAGAGAAATACAATGAGAGAGATGGAGAGAAATACAATGAGAGAGATGGAGAGATAAATACAATGAGAGAGATGGAGAGAAATACAATGAGAGAGATGGAGAGATAAATACAATGAGAGATGGAGAGATAAATACAATGAGAGAGATGGAGAGATAAATACAATGAGAGAGATGGAGAGATAAATACAATGAGAGAGATGGAGAGATAAATACAATGAGAGAGATGGAGAGATAAATACAATGAGAGAGATGGGTATAAATACAATGAGAGATGGAGAGAGAAATACAATGAGAGAGATGGAGAGAAATACAATGAGAGAGATGGAGAGAGAAATACAATGAGAGAGATGGAGAGAATTACAATGAGAGAGATGGAGAGAAATACAATGAGAGAGATGGAGAGAAATACAATGAGAGAGATGGAGAGAAATACAATGAGAGAGATGGAGAGAGAAATACAATGAGAGAGATGGAGAGAATTACAATGAGAGAGATGGAGAGAAATACAATGAGAGATGGAGAGAAATACAATGAGAGAGATGGAGAGAAATACAATGAGAGATGGAGAGAGAGAAATTACAATGAGATGGAGAGAAATTACAATGAGAGATGGAGAGATAAATACAATGAGAGAGATGGAGAGATAAATACAATGAGAGAGATGGAGAGAAATTACAATGAGAGATGGAGAGAAATACAATGAGAGATGGAGATAAATACAATGAGATGGAAAGAAATACAATGAGAGATGGAGAGAAATACAATGAGAGATGGAGAGATAAATACAATGAGAGAGATGGAGAGAGAGAAATTACAATGAGATGGAGAGAAATTACAATGAGAGATGGGGAGAAATTACAATGAGAGATGGAGAGAAATACAATGAGAGATGGAGATAAATACAATGAGATGGAGAGAAATACAATGAGAGAGATGGGTATAAATACAATGAGAGAGATGGGTATAAATACAATGAGAGATGGAGAGAGAAATACAATGAGAGAGATGGAGAGAAATACAATGAGAGAGATGGAGAGATAAATACAATGAGAGAGATGGAGAGAGAGAAATTACAATGAGATGGAGAGAAATTACAATGAGAGATGGAGAGATAAATACAATGAGAGAGATGGAGAGAAATACAATGAGAGAGATGGAGATAAATACAATGAGAGAGATGGAGATAAATACAATGAGAGAGATGGAGAGATAAATACAATGAGAGAGATGGAGAGATAAATACAATGAGAGAGATGGAGAGATAAATACAATGAGAGAGATGGAGAGATAAATACAATGAGAGAGATGGAGAGATAAATACAATGGAGAGAAATACAATGAGAGAGATGGAGAGAAATACAATGAGAGAGAGAGAGATAAATACAATGAGAGAGATGGAGAGAAATACAATGAGAGAGATGGAGAGAAATACAATGAGAGAGATGGAGAGATAAATACAATGAGAGAGATGGAGATAAATACAATGAGAGAGATGGAGAGAAATACAATGGAGAGAAATACAATGAGAGATGGAGAGAAATACAATGAGAGAGATGGAGAGAAATACAATGAGAGAGATGGAGAGAAATACAATGAGAGAGAAATACAATGAGAGAGAGAGAGAAATACAATGAGATGGAGAGAAATACAATGAGAGAGATGGAGAGATAAATACAATGAGAGAGAATACAATGAGAGAGATGGAGAGAAATACAATGAGAGAGAGAGAAATACAATGAGAGAGATGGTGAGAGAAATACAATGAGAGAGATGGAGAGAAATTACAATGAGAGAGATGGAGAGGGATAAATACAATGAGAGAGATGGAGAGAAATACAATGAGAGAGATGGAGAGAAATACAATGAGAGAGATGGAGAGAGAAATACAATGAGAGAGATGGAGAGAAATACAATGAGGGAGATGGAGAGATGGAGAGATGGAGAGATAAATACAATGAGGGAGATGGAGAGAAATACAATGAGAGAGATGGAGAGATAAATACAATGAGAGAGATGGAGAGATAAATACAATGAGAGAGATGGAGAGATGAGGAGATGGAGAGAAATACAATGAGAGAGATGGAGAGATAAATACAATGAGAGAGATGGAGAGAAATACAATGAGAGAGATGGAGAGATAAATACAATGAGAGAGATGGAGAGATAAATACAATGAGAGAGATGGAGAGAAATACAATGAGGGAGATGGAGAGAAATACAATGAGAGAGATGGAGAGATAAATACAATGAGAGAGATGGAGAGAAATACAATGAGAGAGATGGAGAGATAAATACAATGAGAGAGATGGGTATAAATACAATGAGAGAGAAATACAATGAGAGAGATGGAGAGAGAGAGATGGAGAGATAAATACAATGAGAGAGATGGAGAGAAATACAATGAGAGAGATGGAGAGAAATACAATGAGAGCGATGGAGAGATAAATACAATGAGAGCGATGGAGAGATAAATACAATGAGAGAGATGGAGAGAAATACAATGAGAGAGATGGAGAGAAATACAATGAGGGAGATGGAGAGAGAGAAATTACAATGAGAGAGATGGAGAGAAATTACAATGAGAGAGATGGAGAGAAATACAATGAGAGAGATGGAGAGAAATACAATGAGAGAGATGGAGAGATAAATACAATGAGAGAGATGGAGAGAGAGAAATTACAATGAGAGAGATGGAGAGAAATACAATGAGAGAGATGGAGAGAAATACAATGAGAGAGATGGAGAGAAATACAATGAGGGAGATGGAGAGATAAATACAATGAGAGAGATGGAGAGAAATACAATGAGGGAGATGGAGAGAGAGAAATTACAATGAGAGAGATGGAGAGAAATTACAATGAGAGAGATGGAGAGGGATAAATACAATGAGAGAGATGGAGAGAAATACAATGAGAGATGGAGAGAAATACAATGAGAGAGATGGAGAGATAAATACAATGAGAGATGGAGAGAAATACAATGAGAGAGATGGAGAGAAATACAATGAGATGGAGAGATAAATACAATGAGATGGAGAGATAAATACAATGAGATGGAGAGATAAATACAATGAGATGGAGAGATAAATACAATGAGAGATGGAGAGATAAATACAATGAGAGATGGAGAGATAAATACAATGAGAGATGGAGAGATAAATACAACGAGAGAGATGGAGAGATAAATACAATGAGAGATGGAGAGATAAATACAATGAGAGATGGAGAGAAATACAATGAGAGAGATGGAGAGATAAATACAATGAGAGAGATGGAGAGATAAATACAATGAGAGAGATGGAGAGATAAATACAATGAGAGAGATGGAGAGATAATTACAATGAGAGAGATGGAGAGATAAATACAATGAGAGAGATGGAGAGAAATACAATGAGAGAGATGGAGAGATAAATACAATGAGATGGAGAGATAAATACAATGAGATGGAGAGATAAATACAATGAGAGATGGAGAGATAAATACAATGAGAGATGGAGAGATAAATACAATGAGAGAGATGGAGAGATAAATACAATGAGAGATGGAGAGATAAATACAATGAGAGATGGAGAGATAAATACAATGAGAGAGATGGAGAGATAAATACAATGAGAGAGATGGAGAGATAAATACAATGAGAGAGATGGAGAGATAATTACAATGAGAGAGATGGAGAGATAAATACAATGAGAGAGATGGAGAGAAATACAATGAGAGAGATGGAGAGAAATACAATGAGAGAGATGGAGAGATAAATACAATGAGATGGAGAGATAAATACAATGAGATGGAGAGATAAATACAATGAGAGATGGAGAGATAAATACAATGAGAGATGGAGAGATAAATACAATGAGAGAGATGGAGAGATAAATACAATGAGAGATGGAGAGATAAATACAATGAGAGATGGAGAGATAAATACAATGAGAGAGATGGAGAGGGATAAATACAATGAGAGAGATGGAGAGATAAATACAATGAGAGATGGAGAGATAAATACAATGAGAGATGGAGAGATAAATACAATGAGAGAGATGGAGAGATAAATACAATGAGAGAGATGGAGAGAAATACAATGAGAGAGATGGAGAGATAAATACAATGAGAGATGGAGAGATAAATACAATGAGAGCGATGGAGAGATAAATACAATGAGAGAGATGGAGAGATAAATACAATGAGAGAGATGGAGAGAAATACAATGAGAGAGAAATACAATGAGAGAGATGGAGAGAGAAATACAATGAGAGAGATGGAGAGATAAATACAATGAGAGAGATGGAGAGAAATACAATGAGAGAGAAATACAATGAGAGAGATGGAGAGATAAATACAATGAGAGAGATGGAGAGATAAATACAATGAGAGAGATGGAGAGATAAATACAATGAGAGCGATGGAGAGATAAATACAATGAGAGAGATGGAGAGATAAATACAATGAGAGCGATGGAGAGATAAATACAATGAGAGAGAAATACAATGAGAGATAGAAAAATATAATGAAAGAGAGATAGAGAAATAAAATGAGATGGAGAGAGATAAATACACTGAGATAAAGATAAGCAAATGTGTCTCTTAATCCTCGGGCCAAACAGAGTTTAGTTACTGCTTAGTTACTGTAGGCTACATTAGCACGCTAACTTCCTGCTCTGCACTGATACTGGAGATCACAGAACAGCAGCTACTGTGGGAGAGTTTCTTCTCCTGAAGTGTGTGCGCTTATACTCCTTGTCATGATTTTAAAAAGAATGGACTGGTGTAAGGGAACTCACACTAACCATGCTTGCACCTTTCCAATGCTTTTAAATGCATTCGGGGGAGTGATCGAAAGCACAACTCTGGGTGAAGGGTAAAGACTCAGAACTCAGCTTCTGGGTGCAATGGCAGATTCCCCGTGTCCTCTCTTCTCGTCTCCTTCTCAAAACGGCACTGGAAAGTGTGTAGAGTGTTGGAGGACAAGACCCTAGGTTCCTTCTTCTCCGATCCTTGATTGTTCCTACTGAAGTGAGGAGAGAGGAACATGAGGAATTTGAGACTTACTGACACAGCAGTTGTTTCGTATCTCTCTCACAAACAAGAGGAAGTCAAACTCTCCTTTGTCTTGAGTTATTACCCTCATCTTAGTATTATACATGTGGTGAAACAGACATATTTGTAAATCAACATGATTTCAGAGTGAAACATTTATGTTCGACAAGAGTTTGAAATGTCAGTGTTTATAACATTTAAAATTCTGTCGGTGAGATATTCAAGTGTATGATAAAGGAGAAGGACAAAACCCTACAAATTAAAAGCCTTACTAAGCAGAATCCTGAGAGGGATTGTTATGGGAACAAGTTGTTTTGGAGCCAAACTAGTTCACCTATGCTTTGGCCTCTGTGTGTGTGTGTGTGTGTGTGTGTGTGTGTGTGTGTGTGTGTGTGTGTGTGTGTGTGTGTGTGTGTGTGTGTGTGTGTGTGTGTGTGTGTGTGTGTGTGTGTGTGTGAGAGATGGAGAGAAGTTTACCTTTCAGCTATTGTGTGAGGCCGACAGTCGTTAAAAGAGAAGTTAAGTGTGAAGACAACACAGAAATTACATGACGCACAAAAACATTGGTACCTGGAAAATTAACACATCCACATTAACACATGGAACACTGCCTGAATTCTGACCATGTAGGCCTTAGAACATAAGCCAGCCAATCAGCTCTCCTTGAGACAACACCCAGGGGAACAGATGTGGCCCAGGAAATGAAGAGGATCGGCATCATGGGTATTCACACACAAACCTCCACTGTCTCTAGTAAATATTGAAGACGCACACACACAAGACGTCACACACAACATGCTGACTTAATTTCCTGTGTTGTGACATGAAATACACAAGATGATAATCTTGAGACAGTCTCTCCTTTTTTTCTAATCTCTATACTGTCCGTGCTTCTATATCATCATTTATAGGGGGCACAGTATGTGTGTTGAAGGCATGACGGAGCCCAGAAGCAGGATCTGTTATCTGGATAACACTGTCTGCAGTCTCCAGTGGGAAACTACAGTTGAAGTCAGAAGTTTACATACACCTTAAACTCAGTTTTCCACAATTCCTGACATAAGAGCGTCTGCTAAATGACTTAAATGTAAATGTAAATGTATTTAATCAGAGTAAAAATTCCCTATTTTAGGTCAGTTAGGATCACCACTTTTTTTAACACTGTGAAATGTCAGAATAATAGTACAGAGAATGATTTATTTCAGCTTTTATTTCTTTCATCACATTCCCAGTGGGTCAGAAGTTTACATACACTCAATTACTAGTATTTAGTATTTGGTAGCATTGCCTTTAAATTGTTTAACTTGGGTCAAACATTTCGGGGAGCCTTCTGCAAGCTTCCCACAATAAGTTGGGTGAATTTTGGCCCATTCCTCCTGACAGAGCTGGTGTAACTGAATCAGGTTTGTATGCCTCCTTGCTCGCACACACCTTTTCAGTTCTGCCCACAAATGTTCTATAAGATTGAGGTCAGGGCTTTGTGATGGCCACTCCAATACCTTGACGTTGTTGCCACAACAAGTATGCTTGGAGTCAATGTCCATTTGGAAGACCCATTTGCGACCAAGCTTTAACTTCCTGGCTGATGTCTTGAGATGTTGCTCCAATATATCCACATAATTTTCCTTTCTCATGAGGCGATCTATTTTGTGAAGTGCAACAGTCCCTCCTGCAGCAAAGCAACCCCACAACATGATGCTGCCACCCCCATGCTTCACGATTGGGATGGTATTCTTTGGCTTGCAAGCCTCTCCCTTTTCCTCCAAACATAACAATGGTCATTATGGCCAAACAGTTCTATTTTTGTTTCATCAGACCAGGGGACATTTCTCCAAAAAGTACGATCTTTGTCCCAATGTGCAGTTGCAAACTGTAGTCTGGCTTTTTATGGCAGTTTTGTAGCAGTTGCTTCTTCCTTGCTGAGGGGCCTTTCAGGTCATGTTGATTTTGGACTCGTTTTATTGTGGATATAGATACTTTTGTACCTGTTTCCTCCAGAATCTTCAAGGTCCTTTGCTGTTGTTCTGGGATTGATTTGCACTTTTAACTCCAAAGTACATTCATCTCTAGGAGACAGAATGCGTCTCTTTCCTGAGCGGTATGACGGCTGTGTGGTCCCATAGTGTTTATACTTGCGTGTTTGTACAGGTGAATGTGGTACCTTCAGGCGTTTGGAAATTGCTCCCAAGGATGAACCAGACTTGTGGACGTCTACAATTTTTTTCTGAGATCTTGGCTGATTTCTTTGGATTTTCCCATGATGTCAAGCAAAGAGGCACTGAGTTTGAAGGTAGGTCTTGAAATACATCCAATTGTACACCTCCAATTTACTCAAATGATGTAAATTAGCCTATCAGAAGCTTCTAAAGCCATGACATCATTTTCTGGTATTTTCCAAGCTGCTTAAAGGCAGTCAACGGTCCTCGGATGGAGCCACAGTGTCTCCTGGCCCCTCCTGTCTCAGCCTCCAGTATTCATGCTGCAGTAGTTTATGTGTCGGGGGGCTAGGGTCAGTTTGTTATATCTGGAGTACTTCTCCTGTCCTATCCGGTGTCCTGTGTGAATTTAAGTGTGCTCTCTCTAATTCTCTCTTTCTCTCTGTCTTTCTCTCTCTCGGAGGACCTGAGCCCAAGGACCATGCCTCAGGACTACCTGACATGATGACTCCTTGCTGTCCCCAGTCCATCTGGCCGTGCTGCTGCTCCAGTTTCAACTGTTCTGCCTGTGATTATTATTATTTGACCATGCTGATCATTTATGAACATTTGAACATCTTGGCCATGTTCTGTTACAATCTCCACCCGGCACAGCCAGAAGTGGACTAGCCACCCCACATAGCCTGGTTCCTCTCTAGGTTTCTTCCTAGGTTTTGGCCTTTCTAGGGAGTTTTTCCTAGCCACCTTGCTTCTACACCTGCATTGCTTGCTGTTTGGGGTTTTAGGCTGGGTTTCTGTACAGCACTTTGAGATATCAGCTGATGTACGAAGGGCTATATAAATAAATGTGATTTGATTTGATTTGAACTTAGTGTATGTAACTTCTGACCCTCTGGAATTGTGATACAGTGAATAATATGTGAAATAATCTGTCTGTAAACAATTGTATGAAAAATTACTTGTGTCATGCACAAAGTAGATGTCCTGCCCGAAAACTATAGTTTGTTAACAAGAAATTTGTGGAGTGGTTGAAAAATGAGTTTTAATGACTCCAACTTGAGTGTATGTAAACTTCCGACTTCAACTGTACATTAAGACAAGGGAAGTGCTTCAGTCATAGCTAGGCTGTGTATTAAATGGCATACCTATTTCATAAATAGTGCACTACTTTTGACCAGAGCCCTGTGGACCCTGGGCAAAAGTGGTTCACTATAGGGAACAGAGTGCCATTTGGGGAGCAACCTTGATCCTCTTGTTTTCATTTCTGACTGTTGATTAATGTGGAAAGAGAAGATGTGAGATGAACGCTGACGCCCATGGCAGGTGCAGAGTGTGTGTGTGTATGAGAGAGAGGGTTGGTTGCCTGGAACCGACCGGGGCTGACACTGAGGGAGGGGGACTGTGGGAAAAGAACCCTGGGACTGACCGGGGCTGACACTGAGGGAGGGGGACTGTGGGAAAAGAACCCTGGGACCGACCGGGGCTGACACCGAGGGAGGGGCACTGTGGGAAAAGAACCCTGGGACCGACCGGGGCTGACACCGAGGGAGGGGGCCTGTGGGAAAAGAACCCTGGGACCGACCGGGGCTGACACTGAGGGAGGGGGACTGTGGGAAAAAAAACCTGGGACCGACCGGGGCTGACACTGAGGGAGGGGCACTGTGGGAAAAGAACCCTGGGACCGACCGGGGCTGACACTGAGGGAGGGGGACTGTGGGAAAAGAACCCTGGGACCGACCGGGGCTGACACTGAGGGAGGGGGACTGTGGGAAAAGAACCATGGGAGCCTGAGGCCCAGTCATAATAACACAGTGAGGAAACAGTAATGCAAAGCTCACACAGAGAGAACCAAGGCCACAGTATGTGTGTGAGAGAGAGGGATGGGAAGCATAGAACTGGAGCAGAGTTTTTAAGAAGATTAGTGTTATATCAGCTGGAATGGTATATGTTTTATTGTGCTAAGTCTGCTACTGTTTAGACATTACGCTACCAGTACTGCCTTTCATCCTACTACTGTTTAGACTATTCTATACTACTACTGCCTTTCATCCTGCTACTGTTTAGACTATACTATACTACTACTGCCTTTCATCCTGCTGCTGTTTAGACTATACTATACCACTACTGCCTTCCAGTCTGCTACTTTTTAGACTATACTATACTACTACAGCCTTTCAGTCTGCTACTGTTTAGACATTACACTACCACTACTGCCTTTCATCCTGCTACTGTTTAGACTATACTATACTACTACTACTGCCTTTCAGTCTGCTACTGTTTAGACTATACTATACCACTACTGCCTTTCATCCTGCTACTGTTTAGACTATACTACTACTGTCTTTCATCCTGCTACTGTTTAGACTATACTACTACTGCCTTTCATCCTGCTACTGTTTAGACTATACTACACTACTACTGTCTTTCATCCTGCTACTGTTGAGACTATACTATACTACTACTGCCTTTCAGTCTGCTACTGTTTAGACTATACTATACTACTACTGCCTTTCATCCTGCTACTGTTTAGACTATACTATACTACTACTGCCTTTCATCCTACTACTGTTTAGACTATACTATACTACTACTGCCTTTCAGTCTGCTACTGTTTAGACTATACTATACTACTACTGCCTTTCATCCTGCTACTGTTTAGACTATACTATACCACTACTGCCTTTCATCCTGCTACTGTTTAGACTATACTATACTACTACTGCCTTTCATCCTACTACTGTTTAGACTATACTATACTACTACTGCCTTTCATCCTGCTACTGTTTAGACTATACTATACCACTACTGCCTTTCATCCTGCTACTGTTTAGACTATACTATACTACTACTGCCTTTCATCCTGCTACTGTTTAGACTATACTATACTACTACAGCCTTTCAGTCTGCTACTGTTTAGACTATACTATACTACTACTGCCTTTCAGCCTGCTACTGTTTAGACTATACTACTACAGCCTTTCAGTCTGCTACTGTTTAGACATTACACTACCACTACTGCCTTTCATCTGGCTACTGTTTAGACTATACTATACCACTACTGCCTTTCAGTCAGCTACTGTTTAGACTATACTATACTACTACTGCCTTTCATCCTGCTACTGTTTAGACTATACTATACTACTACTGCCTTTCAGTCTGCTCCCGGTTAGACTATACTATACTACTACTGCCTTTCATCCTGCTACTGTTTAGACTATACTATACTACTACTGCCTTTCATCCTGCTACTGTTTAGACTATACTATACTACTACTTCCTTTCAGTCTGCTCCAGGTTAGACTATACTATACCACTACAGCCTTTCAGTCTGCTACTGTTTAGACTATACTATACCACTACTGCCTTTCATCCTGCTGCTATTTAGACTATACTATACCACTACTGCTTTTCATCCTGCTACTGTTTAGACTATACTATACCACTACTGCCTTTCAGTCAGCTACTGTTTAGAGTATACTATACCACTACTGCCTTTCAGTCTGCTACTGTTTAGACTATACTACTATAGCCTTTCAGTCTGCTACTGTTTAGACTATACTATACTACTACTGCCTTTCATCCTGCTACTGTTTAGACTATACTATACCACTACTGCCTTTCATCGTGCTACTGTTTAGACTATACTATACTACTACTGCCTTTCAGTCTGCTACTGTTTAGACATTACACTACCACTACTGCCTTTCATCCTGCTACTGTTTAGACTATACCACTACTGCCTTTCATCCTGCTACTGTTTAGACTATACTATACCACTACTGCCTTTCAGTCAGCTACTGTTTAGACTATACTATACCACTACTGCCTTTCAGTCTGCTACTGTTTAGACTATACTATACCACTACTGCCTTTCATCCTGCTACTGTTTAGAGTAAACTATACCACTACTGTCTTTCATCCTGCTACTGTTTAGACTATACCACTACTGCCTTTCATCCTGCTACTGTTTAGACTATACTATACCACTACTGCCTTTCATCCTGCTACTGTTTAGAGTAAACTATACCACTACTGTCTTTCATCCTGCTACTGTTTAGACTATACCACTACTGCCTTTCATCCTGCTACTGTTTAGACTATACTATACTACTACTGCCTTTCATCCTGCTACTGTTTAGACTATACTATACTACTACTGCCTTTCATCCTACTACTGTTTAGACTATACTATACTACTACTGCCTTTCAGTCTGCTACTGTTTAGACTATACTATACTACTACTGCCTTTCATCCTGCTACTGTTTAGACTATACTATACCACTACTGCCTTTCATCCTGCTACTGTTTAGACTATACTATACTACTACTGCCTTTCATCCTACTACTGTTTAGACTATACTATACTACTACTGCCTTTCATCCTGCTACTGTTTAGACTATACTATACCACTACTGCCTTTCATCCTGCTACTGTTTAGACTATACTATACTACTACTGCCTTTCATCCTGCTACTGTTTAGACTATACTATACTACTACAGCCTTTCAGTCTGCTACTGTTTAGACTATACTATACTACTACTGCCTTTCAGCCTGCTACTGTTTAGACTATACTACTACAGCCTTTCAGTCTGCTACTGTTTAGACATTACACTACCACTACTGCCTTTCATCTGGCTACTGTTTAGACTATACTATACCACTACTGCCTTTCAGTCAGCTACTGTTTAGACTATACTATACTACTACTGCCTTTCATCCTGCTACTGTTTAGACTATACTATACTACTACTGCCTTTCAGTCTGCTCCCGGTTAGACTATACTATACTACTACTGCCTTTCATCCTGCTACTGTTTAGACTATACTATACTACTACTGCCTTTCATCCTGCTACTGTTTAGACTATACTATACTACTACTTCCTTTCAGTCTGCTCCAGGTTAGACTATACTATACCACTACAGCCTTTCAGTCTGCTACTGTTTAGACTATACTATACCACTACTGCCTTTCATCCTGCTGCTATTTAGACTATACTATACCACTACTGCTTTTCATCCTGCTACTGTTTAGACTATACTATACCACTACTGCCTTTCAGTCAGCTACTGTTTAGAGTATACTATACCACTACTGCCTTTCAGTCTGCTACTGTTTAGACTATACTACTATAGCCTTTCAGTCTGCTACTGTTTAGACTATACTATACTACTACTGCCTTTCATCCTGCTACTGTTTAGACTATACTATACCACTACTGCCTTTCATCGTGCTACTGTTTAGACTATACTATACTACTACTGCCTTTCAGTCTGCTACTGTTTAGACATTACACTACCACTACTGCCTTTCATCCTGCTACTGTTTAGACTATACCACTACTGCCTTTCATCCTGCTACTGTTTAGACTATACTATACCACTACTGCCTTTCAGTCAGCTACTGTTTAGACTATACTATACCACTACTGCCTTTCAGTCTGCTACTGTTTAGACTATACTATACCACTACTGCCTTTCATCCTGCTACTGTTTAGAGTAAACTATACCACTACTGTCTTTCATCCTGCTACTGTTTAGACTATACCACTACTGCCTTTCATCCTGCTACTGTTTAGACTATACTATACTACTACTGCCTTTCATCCTGCTACTGTTTAGACTATACTATACTACTACTGCCTTTCATCCTGCTACTGTTTAGACTATACTATACTACTACTGCCTTTCATCCTGCTACTGGTTAGACATTACACTACCACTACTGCCTTTCATCCTGCTACTGTTTAGACTATACTATACTACTACTGCCTTTCATCCTGCTACTGTTTAGACTAAACTATACCACTACTGCCTTTCATCCTGCTACTGTTTAGACTATACTATACCACTACTGCCTTTCATCCTGCTACTGTTTAGACTATACTATACCACTACAGCCTTTCATCCTGCTACTGTTTAGACTATACTATACTACTACTGCCTTTCATCCTGCTACTGTTTAGACTATACTATACCACTACTGCCTTTCATCCTGCTACTGTTTAGACTATACTATACCACTACTGTCTTTCATCCTGCTACTGTTTAGACTATACCACTACTGTCTTTCATCCTGCTACTGTTTAGACTACACCACTACTGCCTTTCATCCTGCTACTGTTTAGACTATACTATACCACTACTGCCTTTCATCCTGCTACTGTTTAGAGTAAACTATACCACTACTGTCTTTCATCCTGCTACTGTTTAGACTATACCACTACTGCCTTTCATCCTGCTACTGTTTAGACTATACTATACTACTACTGCCTTTCATCCTGCTACTGTTTAGACTATACTATACTACTACTGCCTTTCATCCTGCTACTGTTTAGACTATACTATACTACTACTGCCTTTCATTCTGCTACTGTTTAGACTAAACTATATCACTACTGCCTTTCATCCTGCTACTGTTTAGACTATACTATACCACTACTGCCTTTCATCCTGCTACTGTTTAGACTATACTATACCACTACTGCCTTTCATCCTGCTACTGTTTAGACTATACTATACTACTACTGCCTTTCATCCTGCTACTGTTTAGACTATACTATACTACTACTGCCTTTCATCCTGCTACTGTTTAGACTAAACTATATCACTACTGCCTTTCATCCTGCTACTGTTTAGACTATACTATACCACTACTGCCTTTCATCCTGCTACTGTTTAGACTATACTATACTACTACTGCCTTTCATCCTGCTACTGTTTAGACTATACTATACTACTACTGCCTTTCATCCTGCTACTGTTTAGACTATACTATACTACTACTTCCTTTCATCCTGCTACTGTTTAGACTATACTATATCACTACTGCCTTTCATCCTGCTACTGTTTAGACTATACTATACTACTACTGCCTTTCAGTCTGCTACTGTTTAGACATTACACTACCACTACTGCCTTTCATCCGGCTACTGTTTAGACTATACTATACCACTACTGCCTTTCATCCTGCTACTGTTTAGACTATACTATACCACTACTGTCTTTCATCCTGCTACTGTTTAGACTATACTTTCTACTGCCTTTCATCCTGCTACTGTTTAGACTATACTATACTACTACAGCCTTTCAGTCTGCTACTGTTTAGACTATACTATACTACTACTGCCTTTCATCCTGCTACTGTTTAGACTATACTACTACTGCCTTTCATCCTGCTACTGTTTAGACTATACTATACTACTACTTCCTTTCATCCTGCTACTGTTTAGACTATACTATATCACTACTGCCTTTCATCCTGCTACTGTTTAGACTATACTATACTACTACTGCCTTTCATCCTGCTACTGTTTAGACTATACTATACCACTACTGTCTTTCATCCTGCTACTGTTTAGACTATACTTTCTACTGCCTTTCATCCTGCTACTGTTTAGACTATACTATACTACTACTGCCTTTCAGTCTGCTACTGTTTAGACATTACACTACCACTACTGCCTTTCATCTGGCTACTGTTTAGACTATACTATACCACTACTGCCTTTCAGTCAGCTACTGTTTAGACTATACTACTACAGCCTTTCAGTCTGCGACTGTTTAGACTATACTATACTACTACTGCCTTTCAGTCTGCTACTGTTTAGACTATACTATACTACTACAGCCTTTCAGTCTGCTACTGTTTAGACTATACTATACTACTACTGCCTTTCATCCTGCTACTGTTTAGACTATACTATACTACTACTGCCTTTCATCCTGCTACTGTTTAGACTATACTATACTTCTACGGCCTTCCAGTCTGCTACTTTTTAGACTATACTATGCTACTACTGCCTTTCAGTCTGCTACTGTTTAGACTATACTATACTACTACTACCTTTCATCCTGCTACTGTTTAGACTATACTATACCACTACTGTCTTTCATCCTGCTACTGTTTAGACTATACTTTCTACTGCCTTTCATCCTGCTACTGTTTAGACTATACTATACTACTACTGCCTTTCAGTCTGCTACTGTTTAGACATTACACTACCACTACTGCCTTTCATCTGGCTACTGTTTAGACTATACTATACCACTACTGCCTTTCAGTCAGCTACTGTTTAGACTATACTACTACAGCCTTTCAGTCTGCGACTGTTTAGACTATACTATACTACTACTGCCTTTCAGTCTGCTACTGTTTAGACTATACTATACTACTACAGCCTTTCAGTCTGCTACTGTTTAGACTATACTATACTACTACTGCCTTTCATCCTGCTACTGTTTAGACTATACTATACTACTACTGCCTTTCATCCTGCTACTGTTTAGACTATACTATACTTCTACGGCCTTCCAGTCTGCTACTTTTTAGACTATACTATGCTACTACTGCCTTTCAGTCTGCTACTGTTTAGACTATACTATACTACTACTACCTTTCATCCTGCTACTGTTTAGACTATACTATACTACTATTACCTTTCATCCTGCTACTGTTTAGACTATACTTTACTACTACTGCCTTCCAGCCTGCTACTGTTTAGACTATACTATACTACTACTGCCTTTCATCCTGCTACTGTTTAGACATTACGCTACCACTACTGCCTTTCATCCTGCTACTGTTTAGACTATACTATACTACTACTTCCTTTCAGTCTGCTCCCAGTTAGACTACTATACCACTACTGCCTTTCAGCCTGCTACTGTTTAGACTATACTACTACAGCCTTTCAGTCTGCTACTGTTTAGACATTACACTACCACTACTGCCTTTCATCCTGCTGCTATTTAGACTATACTATACCACTACTGCCTTTCATCCTGCTGCTTTTTAGACTATACTATACTACTTCTACCTTTCATCCTGCTACTGTTTAGACTATACTTTACTACTACTGCCTTTCAGCCTGCTACTGTTTAGACTATACTACTACAGCCTTTCAGTCTGCTACTGTTTAGACATTACACTACCACTACTGCCTTTCATCCTGCTACTATTTAGACTATACTATACTACTACTGCCTTTCATCCTGCTACTGTTTAGACTATACTATACCACTACTGCCTTTCATCCTGCTACTGTTTAGACTATACTATACTACTACTGCCTTTCAGTCTGCTACTGTTTAGACTATACTATGCTACTACAGCCTTTCAGTCTGCTACTGTTTAGACTATACTATACTACTACTGCCTTTCATCCTGCTACTGTTTAGACTATACTATACTACTACTGCCTTTCATCCTGCTACTGTTTAGACTATACTACTACAGCCTTTCAGTCTGCTACTGTTTAGACATTACACTACCACTACTGCCTTTCATCCTTCTACTATTTAGACTATACTATACTACTACTGCCTATCATCCTGCTACTGTTTAGACGAACTATACCACTACTGCCTTTCATCCTGCTACTGTTTAGACTATACTATACCACTACTGCCTTTCATCCTGCTACTGTTTAGAGTAAACTATACTACTACTGTCTTTCATCCTGCTACTGTTTAGACTATACCACTACTGCCTTTCATCCTGCTACTGTTTAGACATTACACTACCACTACTGCCCTTCATCCTGCTACTGTTTAGACGATAATATACTACTACTGCCTTTCATCCTGCTACTGTTTAGACATTACACTACCACTACTGCCTTTCATCCTGCTACTGTTTAGACTATACTATACCACTACTGCCTTTCATTGTTTCACAGTTGTCCCATGGCTGAATCTAGTAGATGATCCCTATACTATAGACTTTCAGTTGTGGCAAGTCTGTCTGACCAATTGTTTCCTAGTTACAATGCTTTACAACTTATCGTACATCACAACCCAGTAGATTAAACAGCAAATGACACCAACTCCCCCTTCTGTAATACCCACCTACCTGCTGACTCAAGCCCCTGCATTCTTATCAACAGGTGTGAGATCAGTTCAAAGCTACCTGCTGACCCAACCCCCTGCATTCTTATCAACAGGTGTGAGATCAGTTCAAAACTACCTGCTGACCCAAACCCCTGCATTCTTATCAACAGGTGTGAGATCAGTTCAAAGCTACCTGCTGACCCAAACCCCTGCATTCTTATCAACAGGTGTGAGATCAGTTCAAAGCTACCTGCTGACCCAACCCCCTGCATTCTTATCAACAGGTGTGAGATCAGTTCAAAGCTACCTGCTGACCCAACCCCCTGCATTCTTATCAACAGGTGTGAGATCAGTTCAAAACTACCTGCTGACCCAAACCCCTGCATTCTTATCAACAGGTGTGAGATCAGTTCAAAGCTACCTGCTGACCCAAACCCCTGCATTCTTATCAACAGGTGTGAGATCAGTTCAAAGCTACCTGCTGACCCAACCCCCTGCATTCTTATCAACAGGTGTGAGATCAGTTCAAAGCTACCTGCTCATACAACCCCCTGCATTCTTATCAACAGGTGTGAGATCAGTTCAAAGCATACCCAACTAATGCAGTACTTGAATCATTTTTATTTTCTTTTTATTTCACCTTTATTTAACCAGGTAAAATAGTTGAGAACAAGTTCTCCTTTACAACTGCGACCTGAACAAGATAAAGCAAAACAGAGTTACACAAACACCCACACAGAGTTACATAGAATAAACAACTGTACAGTCAACACAATAAAATAAAAAAATGTCTATATACAGTGTGTGCAATTTGGGTAGGTGGCTGTTTGTGTTCGCCTCGAGATAAGCTTGACTTTGCCAATGTCAAGGCCATAACACACTTGAGTTTTATCTTAGTGTATGAGTGCTCTGACTTAGAGGAGGCTGGTGGGAGGAACTATAGGAGGACGGGCTCATTGTAGTGGCTGGAATAAAATCAATTGGATTGGTACCAAACACATCAAACACAACGTTTGACTCCATTCCATTAATTCCATTCCAACCATTACAATGAGCCCATCCTCCTAAAGCTCATACCACCAGCCACCTCTGTATGACTAATTCCACACACACCCCCTATCTGCAGTTCATCAATTATAGTCAACATCTCAAGGTAAACCTTTAATCATAAGTTAGTGACATAAGATGTTTTAATATTGCACATAAAGGACTAACTAACTCCCACGCATCCAAATTATAGAAAAACACATGCCAACATCATTTTGTAATTGCCATAAATGTATAAATAAAGTTATTTTAAATTAATTGACTTCACTCATACTGTACTGTCTAAGTGTGCACTTCCGCTAAACACACTTGATCCTTTTCTTTAATAAAGTAACATCATGCCAAACAAACACACTTGATGGTCAAGCTGTGCCAGGCAGATGAACAGATTCAATATAGCATCATAGTGAAGGAGAACTCTATTGGCATCCAATGTTCTCTCTTCTTTCATCATTATCATCCACTCTCATTCAAGTTCACTTTCTGTCTCGCTGAGACTTGTATAGTCTCAGTTGTGTGTGTGTGTGTGTGTGTGTGTGTGTGTGTGTGTGTGTGTGTGTGTGTGTGTGTGTGTGTGTGTGTGTGTGTGTGTGTGTGTGTGTGTGTGTGTGTGTGTGTGTGTGTGTGTGTGTGTGTGTGTGTGTGTGTGTGTGTGTGTGTGTGTCTTTATTCATAACTGTTAATGAGTTCTCAGAAGAGATACTATGCATAAATGCGGCATTGGAAATATATGATGCTGCCAGGTTTCAAGTCCCAACACATGACTGTTTCTAGTTCCCTGTTTTCCACCATCACCTGCTAGACAGTTGGCCTGTGTACAGCAATAATAACTGTCTCATTAACACAGACACATAACACACACACACACAAGCATGTACACAATCACATCCTTAAACATCTGCCAAGACAGAGTTCGCTACCCTGAGTGCTTTGTTAGATCCTACATTAAAGGTGTAAATGTGTGTGTGTGTGTGTGTGTGTGTGTGTGTGTGTGTGTGTGTGTGTGTGTGTGTGTGTGTGTGTGTGTGTGTGTGTGTGTGTGTGTGTGTGTGTGTGTGTGTGTGTCTGTGTCTGTGTCTGTGTCTGTCTGTGTGTGGTTATGACAGACAGTCCCCTCTCCTTTATGGACCAATCATCACATGTTCCATAGGTATCCCTCACCTTTCCATTGGACAGTACCAGCTGTGTAATTCCACTACAGGAGTGTTGGAGCAGTATGTTAAACTGTGGGCAAGGTTGGTTGAAAGGTCATTGTATTGTCATGACAATCTGTGAAAGCCAGCTCCTCTGTTTGTAACCCTGTTGTCTTGAACACACACACACACACACACACACACACACACACACACACACACACACACACACACACACACACACACACACACACACACACACACACACACACACACACACACACACACACACACACACACACACACACACACACACACACACACACACACACACACACACACACACACTCTTTCTATCTCTCCTGCTCTCTCCTTCTGCTGCATTAACAAGATTAAGAGAGGACAATTAGCAAACCACTCACAACCACTTGTATCACTCTGGGAAAGAACGACAGAAATCTCCCTCTCTCCTCTTCCAAAAGAAGGGATTTCCTCTGGTCTTGAGTTGTGGAGTAAAGGCTTTAAGTGTCTGATCTGATGTACTAATGTTGGCACCAGTAACAATGGTCTAGTGTATAGAGGGAGTTTATTTTGGGGGTCTGGTTAATGGGGGGAAGTGGAAGGTATTGTTCCCTGTGTGTGTGCCTGTGCGTGTGTGTGCGTATCAGACTAAGGTCTTTTGTGTCTGTGTTTCAAATAGCACCCTATTCCCTATATAGTGCAGTACTTTTGATCAGAGCCCTATCAAACGTAGTGTACTATATAGGGAATAGAGTGCAATCTGGCACACAGCCTGTGTCAAGGTCCGGACACACTGGTAGAGAGGTGACATCATTGTCACTAGTTGCTGCCCAGATACAGAGACTTGAAGGAGGAAGCATTGTATTATCGCCAAATTAGGTGACAATAGATTTGTGGATGTGTGTGTGTGTGTCAGTGCAAGCAGGCATTTGTGTGTGTGTGTGTGTGTGTGTGTTGGTGGGGTTTACTTACACACACTGATTAATCAATTCAAAACAGAATGATCTCACTCATAGCCTTTCAGTTAGACTAAAAGAAAGGCTCTGGAAAAACAGAGACAGCAGCTCTCATCGCAGCCAACAATGTAAAGGACGACATGACTGTTTAATCCAAATGTTCCAACGTTTCTCACACTTTGTAATCATATTCCAAAACAGCTGCCAGCTGTAAGCAACTACATCATATGACAACTGTGTGTGTGTGTGTGTGTGTGTGTGTGTGTGTGTGTGTGTGTGTGTGTGTGTGTGTGTGTGTGTGTGTGTGTGTGTGTGTGTGTGTGTGTGTGTGTGTGTGTGTGTGTGTGTGTGTGTGTGTGTGTGCGTGCGTGCGTGTGACTGTGTGTGACTGTGTGTTTGTGTTTTACATAAACTCAACCTCAGCCCCAGCTGTGTACAGTAATGTCAGTGGTCAACCTGACTACAAGTCAGTAATGAAAAGGGAGTGACTAGTGAGTATCGAAATAGAGGGAGAGGAAGAGAGATTCAAAGAGGGATGTCAGCTGGTTGATTTGAGAGACATTGTGAGGGTGTGAGAAAAGGACAGCGAGACAGAGACAGCCGCTGACAGAGACAGCGAGACAGAGACAGGGAAAGAGAGACAGAGTGAGACGAAGGCAGAGAGGAACAGTTGATTGAGAAAGAGAGAAAGATCTGTGAATAATCTGTGAATCCAGAAGCACCCAATAACAGGTTCAGTGACATGCTGGTATATAGACCCTTAGATGTGGCCAGAGGAGGTTTACACATAGAGAAATAAAGTAGAGTGTTCTAGTCATGTCCCACGTGGCACCCTGCTCCCAATACAGTGCACTACTTTTGACCAGGCCCCATAGAGCTCTAGTCAAAAGTAGTTCACTATAGTAGGGAATGGGGTTCCATTTTGGATGCACATTGGATCTTTGTCTTAACCATCTGAAAACAAAGAGCAGATTATAGAAGAGGAAACACGTACACACGAGAAGTAGAGGCTCTGCTCAGATGTGATGATGAGATAATATAGCAACAGCTGTGGCTCTACTGTTTAACTTACATCGGAAATGTTTTGTCTTAGCAGGACTGATAAGGAATATGACATTCCGTCTTTTAGTGCATTCTTCTGTTTTGATGCTTATGTGATACTCAAACAGGCAATGCTTGAAATCTCATCTCCACAGGAAAGACACAATAATCTTGTTCTGACCTATTGCTCAGGATGCTGCTTTAGATGTGGGTAAAGCGTATGGTGCAGGAGCACACATGCATGTGTGTGACTTTTTGGTAGCAGCAGAGGGACTCTGTTTCCCACATTCAAAGAGAATCCACCAAACCTCTCTCAAGCCTATGCTTAAACAGATGGAGCCATTGCATTAACTATACAGGTAAAACAAACACTAGCATATTCAAGATGTTTATCCAGGATAAGTATTCTGTTGGCCGCTTCCCAAACATTCATGCGTATCACAATAGTTTTTGGGAGGTGGCCAACCATGGGATTACCCCGGGTTTAATGGTTGAAATCGTGAAATCCACTCTGACTCACGTTTCTGGTATGGGTTCTCATAATGAATGTGTAGAGGGGAAACTAAAATCAGACCTGGATTAAAATACTAACTGAAATCATTTAAAATACTTTATCTGGGATTGATTGAGCTTGACTGTCACTACAGAACCAATAGAATAGTCACAAAAATGCAAATGTCGCCCATCCAGCACTCTAGGCAAACTACAGATGTAGGATCTTAATTTGATCACTCTTTTGTTGCTGAGAATTTTCCTGCATAGCAGGAAATTCAAAACTTGTAGTGTATTCAAGGTTTAAAAATGCTTCTAAAGTTTGTAATTTCCACTTTAGTGCTCGACCTGGGTTTGCCCCAACAAAAAAACTGTCAAACCCTACAAAAAATGTCCATGAATTATAATCCACATTTCCTGCTGCTGCAGAATTATTTTCCTGTGGTAGCAAACTGGCTCAAATTAAGACCCTATATCTGTAGAGCAAATGTTGAAAATATTTCAAATAGAAATCAATCCCAGGTCTGACACATATGAAAGGTTTTTTCATTATGCACTATGCATAGGGTTTGGAATAGAATTAGGTTATTAGGTACTTTTAGGTACTTTCATCCAAACCCTGCTTGTAAAACTCTCATCCCTCCACAGATCAAATTTAACTAGCGACTGGATTCAATCCGTATCGTGAAAGTCTCATAGTAAATCTGCGTCCATTTTTTAAAGTAATTTAGAATTGAGCAGACATATGCAGTGTTTACTGTGAATGCAGTCTCCGCGGACACTGGAACATTGCCTTTACATTTAAGTGGAGCTATAACGCAGATCTTCCACGATACTTCTGCGATACGGATTGAATCCAGACCTATTTCTCCCTCTCTCTTCTCTCTCATGCACATTCCCTCTCTGTGTCTCCCCATATCTCAATTTGTCTCTGTTTCTCTCTCCTTTCTCTCTTTTACTGTGTCTATCCTGTTGTCTGGGTCTACACTTTAGGGAAACCTCTAGCCTCTCTGTCGGCATGACATTATGCATGCTACTGCCCCTACCATAGCAGGAGGCATGTGCCACTTCTATCCCACAGAGGAAGTGAGGGAGAGAGAGAGAGAGAGAGAGGGATACAGAGAGGTTAAGGGTCCAGATCATTGCCCTTTGGCATCACTCTCACCGGGTCCAAGGATGTCACAGTGGAATGTTCTGGATCGGTTCAGTTCTAACCCAGTTGTTTCCCTAATTTGGACCCCTGTGCTGTAATTGTGTGTGTGTGTGTACACATGTGCACTTGCATGTGAGTCTGGCGCCTTGCAGGAGTCAAGTACACCAGACCAGAGCAGCCCAAAGCAAAGCCCTTCAGGGTTGATGGAGGGAAAGACAGAGTCACTGAGTCTCTGTCTGGCTAAATAGCTCTTAATTGGCAACAAACCTTGTTTCTCTTCCTCCTTCCCTCCTCCTTGGCCCCTTTCACCCCTTCATTCTTCTTCCTCCTCTCCTTCACCTCATTTACCTCCATGTTCACCTCTCCTTCCTTCTCATCACCACTACTATAGACTCTCAATGTCTGCATTTGTAGCTAGAATGGTGGCTGCTCTAGTGTTGAAAGAGACTGGGTCCAGTGGGCACAAAGTCCCTAACTATCTCAGCCGTGACACCGTGTCCGGTCACAAGGCACACAGTCAATGTGTGTGTAGGTCCGTGGGAACATGTCTGTTTTGTATCAAGTGTTGTTTTTAGCTCCAGCACACCGTGCCCCCCCCCCCCCTTTGATCCCTCCACCCCTTTCACTCTC
The DNA here is from genome assembly GCF_021184085.1 of Oncorhynchus gorbuscha. Taxonomy (NCBI): domain Eukaryota; kingdom Metazoa; phylum Chordata; class Actinopteri; order Salmoniformes; family Salmonidae; genus Oncorhynchus; species Oncorhynchus gorbuscha. The sequence continues at coordinate 1,320,144 of NC_060198.1, forward strand.
TCACTCCTTTATCATGGAGGTCAGTTGTGTCTGCGGTCTGGCCACTTATTAATGAAGTTAATTAAACACCAATTAAAAACAGACACACTCAACCATCTGTGGCTGACCTGGAAGGGAGGGAGAGGGGTGGAGGAAGGAATGGAGGGGGGGGGAGAGATGTGAGGGGGCTGGAGAAGGAGGGAATTGAAGGAAGGGTGTAAGAGGGGGAAGAGAGAGAGGTGGAGGTGTGAGGAACTGAAGGGAGGGTGTAAGAGGGGGAAGAGAGAGAGGTGGAGGTGTGAGGAACTGAAGGGAGGGTGTAAGAGTGGGAAGAGAGAGAGGTGGAAAGCCTCCAGTGACTTTATAGGTGATAAACACCCTAAACTACTCAACCATGGGTTTGTACTTTGTTATAAATGAGCTCAGTCCCTTAAAATGTAATGACTGGTGCTTTAGAAGGGATCGAATGTTACTGTGTTAACTAGTAACCTGCCATTGTGTGGTAAAACAACAGGGCATTTAGGGACGGTTACAGGGTATGATGTTTATAGAGATCATCAACATCCTCATCACCTTCATCATCACTGTCATCATCATCATCGCCATCGTCATCACCAGCATCATTATCATCATCACCAGCATCCTATATCATCACCACTATCACCATCAAAATCAAATCAAATGTTGTTTGTCACATGCACCGAATACCTTACAGTGAAATGCTTACTTACAAGCCCTTAACCAACAATGCAGTTTTAAGAAAATGCCTAAAAAAGTAAGAGATAAGAATAACAAATAATTAAACATCAACAGTAAATTACAATAGCTGGGCTACATACAGAGGGTACCGGTACAGAGTCAATGTGGAGGCTACATACAGAGGGTACCGGTACAGAGTCAATGTGGAGGCTACATACAGAGGGTACCGGTACAGAGTCAATGTGGAGGCTACATACAGAGGGTACCGGTACAGAGTCAATGTGGAGGCTACATACAGAGGGTACTGGTACAGAGTCAATGTGGAGGCTACATACAGAGGGTACTGGTACAGAGTCAATGTGGAGGCTACATACAGAGGGTACTGGTACAGAGTCAATGTGGAGGCTACATACAGAGGGTACTGGTACAGAGTCAATGTGGAGGCTACATACAGAGGGTACCGGTACAGAGTCAATGTGGAGGCTACATACAGAGGGTACCGGTACAGAGTCAATGTGGAGGCTACATACAGAGGGTACTGGTACAGAGTCAATGTGGAGGCTACATACAGAGGGTACCGGTACAGAGTCAATGTGGAGGCTACATACAGAGGGTACCGGTACAGAGTCAATGTGTGGGGTCACCGGTGTCGAGGTCATATATACATGTGGGTAGAGTTATTAAAGTGGCTGTGCATAGATAATAACAGAGAGGAGCAGCAGGGGGATGCACATAGTCTGGGTAGCCATTTGACAGCCAACTGTTCAGGAGTCTTTTGGCTTGGGGGTACCATCATCACCATCATCAAGAACATCATCATCATCACTATAATTGCATTGATCTGAAACGCACCTGCATTTGACCAATGATGCATGAAAGAAGTCTGGTGCGTTGAATGGACTGATGTGAGCGCGCCCACAGTCAAAAGCCAATGGTCTCCTTTATAGCCGATCTATCCATCTGTAGTTACAGAGCATACAACCGGAGAGCGGAGCGGAGTGGCAACGTGACCGCGCCCCGCCAGCCCCCAGCAACGCAGTAGCTATATCATATGACTCAAAGCGTTCCGACTTCATTCACTACGGAGATCACAGTCTTCAGCGGGCCCGCTTTGAAGGGATCCAATAGGCTACAAAAACCGTTTGATAAGAACAACCGGGACATGCGGACGGCTTGACATTCTTTTTGACCTATTCTCCACTTGCTGATATAAACAGGACATAAAGTTGATATTTTTGGAAGTCTCCCATAAATGTATGGATAGTGAAATATTATATTCTCAGATAATTGTATCGACATGCATAAAGGATTAAAACACTTAAATGTTCCACTGCGAGACGTCTTCACTTCAAGTGGATTATAGCTTGTTCGACAAAATGATTACATTTCTCACATCTGGAAGTTCTTATAAGGATAGATAACTCTTGTCTCAGGTGCCGTAACACCGACCCATCTCCTGCTCCTGTGTTGCTTCTTTGGCCAAAAGCGGAATAGGACACCCAACTGACTTCAATAAACGTCAGTATTAAATGTAAACCTAAATGAACACCCAATAAAGTCCCACTGTTAGCCTCGCCATGTTGCCTATAATAGCCAAATAATTCGGACTACCGGCTGTAGACTCGTGGAGGTAGCGTTTCCACCCGAGGGATGGTACTGGATTCCCGTGGTTTGGGAGCGACGCCTCAGCTCCTGGTTCTGGGACGGTGTTGGTGGAACTACTGGAACTTTCTCTCGTTCTGGAGCCCAACGGACCTGAAGGGAGATGAGAGCCGCTTTTCTGAGCTTCCTCCTCGCCTGCTTATTGTGCCTGTTACGCACCGCCGCTGAGGTAAAGGACTTTTTTTATACGAGTTTTGGTTTGTACGCTATGTAGGGGCCAAATCTGTTCACATTGTGCTGTTTTTAGTGCAACGCTTACTTCGTTGGCAGGTGCAAGGTTTGTTCGCTCATGCTCCACTTATGCATAATTATGCACAAAACTCCAGAGTAGCGTTGCTGTAGCTCCGTCAGAAAATGACATGACAATAGGTGGAATCTATTGCTTCTCAGCAACAAGCGCAAACTAAGTGTGCATTATACCACACCCTTAATTGTGCACATATTTGTGCTTAAAACACTTCTTCAGCGCTACATAGACACACTCATACCACTTCTATAGCCACGCTATCCATTACGGTACGATAACGTCTGTGTAGGTGATAAAGTGCTGTTATTTTCATTTCAATGCCTTCCTTTTGTTCTAGGAGGACCCACTCCCCCGGGAGCTGTTGGAGCGGCTGTCCCGCAGTGAGATCCGCAGCATCAGCGACCTCCAGCGGCTCCTGGAGCTAGACTTGGAAGGTAGGCCTAAAGCCTCTTATATCCGCCTTCATTCAATGGCTTTATTACACAGCCTAGGGCTAGGCTTCAGTAAAGACACTGAATTGAGCTCAACACAACATGCCAAAAGTAGTCTACAAGGTTCTGGATAGAACCAAAACGGGTTCTATTGCTTGCTTCATATATGGCACTTCTAAATGTTCTATATAGAACCCTCTTATTGGGTTGGTTGATCAGAACCCCATGGGTTCTTATTCACTGACTCAACATTTGTTCTAGTTGGTTATCAGAACCCCATGGGTTCTTAACTCAACATTTGTTCTATATAGGGGTGCCATATATGAAGCAAGTAATAGAACCCGTTTTGGTTCTATCCAGAACCTTTGTTTCTAAGTGTACCCTTTGAAGGTAGGAGGAGAGAGGTGGGAAGAGGTTCCACGGCTGTGTCTGGTTTGTGATAGGCTGTTAGCCTGTGGGCAACTTGGACAGGTTTGTCTGCCACATAAGAGATGTTGAATTAGACGAGTTACTTCCTGCAGCTTAGCGGGAGAGAGTTGGTGAATCTCCATTGGATGTTGCCCCGGCCATGAGCACGCCCCTCTCGGGCGGGAACTAAAAGACGTCTCAGTCACCATGGGGCACTAGGGAGGACAGTCACCATGGGGCACTAGGGAGGACAGTCACCATGGGGTACTAGGGAGGACAGTCACCATGGGGTACTAGGGAGGACAGTCACCATGGGGTACTAGGGAGGACAGTCACCATGGGGCACTAGGGAGGACAGTCACCATGGGGCACTAGGGAGGACAGTCACCATGGGGCACTAGGGAGGACAGTCACCATGGGGCACTAGGGAGGACAGTCACCATGGGGTACTAGGAGGACAGTCACCATGGGACAGTCACCATGGGGCACTAGGGAGGACAGTCACCCATGGGGCACTAGGGAGGACAGTCACCATGGGGCACTATGGGGGGAGGACAGTCACCATGGGGTACTAGGAGGACAGTCACCCACTAGGGAGGACAGTCACCATGGGGCACTAGGGAGGACAGTCACCATGGGGCACTAGGGAGGACAGTCACCATGGGGCACAGTCACCATGGGGGGAGGACAGTCACCATGGGGCACTAGGGAGGACAGTCACCATGGGGCACCATGGGGGGAGGACAGTCACCATGGGGTACTAGGGAGGACAGTCACCATGGGGCACTAGGGAGGACAGTCACCATGGGGCACTAGGGAGGACAGTCACCATGGGGTACTAGGGAGGACAGTCACCATGGGGTACTAGGAGGACAGTCACCATGGGACAGTCACCATGGGGTACTAGGAGGACAGTCACCATGGGGTACTAGGAGGACAGTCACCATGGGGCACTAGGGAGGACAGTCACCATGGGGCACTAGGGAGGACAGTCACCATGGGGTACTAGGAGGACAGTCACCATGGGGTACTAGGAGGACAGTCACCATGGGGTACTAGGGAGGACAGTCACCATGGGGCACTAGGACAGTCACCATGGGGCACTAGGGAGTCACCATGGGGCACTAGGGAGGACAGTCACCATGGGGCACTAGGGAGGACAGTCACCATGGGGCACTAGGGAGGACAGTCACCATGGGGTACTAGGGAGGACAGTCACCATGGGGCACTAGGGAGGACAGTCACCATGGGGCACTAGGGAGGACAGTCACCATGGGGTACTAGGGAGGACAGTCACCATGGGGTCACCTAGGAGGACAGTCACCCACTAGGGGGGTCACCATGGGGCACTAGGGAGGACAGTCACCACTGGGACAGTCACCATGGGGTACTAGGGAGGACAGTCACCATGGGAGGACAGTCACCATGGGGCACTAGGGAGGACAGTCACCATGGGGTACTATGGGGAGGACAGTCACCATGGGGTACTAGGGAGGACAGTCACCATGGGGCACTAGGAGGACAGTCACCATGGGGTACTAGGGAGGACAGTCACCATGAGGTACTAGGAGGACAGTCACCATGGGGTACTAGGAGGACAGTCACCATGGGGTACTAGGAGGACAGTCACCATGGGGTACTAGGAGGACAGTCACCATGGGGTACTAGGGAGGACAGTCACCATGGGGCACTAGGGAGGACTTCAGGAAAAGTGAACACATAACTGGAGTCTGGTTGAATAAGGGGGGTCAAGGTTTGACAGTCACAAGTGCTTTCAGGAAACATACCTTGAATGGGGGAAACGGTTTGGAAAGCCCTTCATTGTTAGGCTGCTTAGTGAGTCTCTCCATCCTACATTCTGTTAAGTTCTTATCATTGTTCCATCATTTTTCATTTGGTCTTGACTACACCCCACCATTCATGCTGCTATTATTGAGATGCAAATAAGCCTGTCTGCTACTCAGCTGTCTCCTCTGGGCTGGGGGGCTGGGGGGGGGGGGGGCTGGGGGGCTGGGGGGCTGGGGGGCTGGGGGGCTGGGGGCTGGGGGGGGCTGGGGGGGGGCTGGGGGGCTGGGGGGCTGGGAGGGGGGTCAAGTGGCTGTGGGCTTTATGCTGCTGTCATGCTGTCCATTATTTGTGGAGCAGCAGTGTAAGGCTGAATGACACACACACACACACACACACACACACACACACACACACACACACACACACACACACACACACACACACACACACACACACACACACACACACACACACACACACACACACACACACACACACACACACACACACAATGAGGGCTAAATGGCTGCTGTGTTGGTATGTATAATTCATGGTGAAATTCCTGCGTGTCAGGAGGAAGGAGCTGGGAGGCTTTGTGTTGGTCAAGACATACAGCAAGCACTTAAGTTCCTGCACGTAAGTGCAGTCACGCCCACACACTTGCAAGGAACACACACACACACACAGATAATCATACACACACCCTCTACAGTCTATACTCTTTGTGGGGTCAGTATTTGGGTAGCAAAAATATGTACTTTGAGAGAGAGACCCCAAACAGGTCAATATAGAGCTGAAAGGACAAACAAGGTCATTTTGAAGTGAACGGTTCTTTACACACACCCGACTAACAACCAAAGCTGTTAGATTGGATAGCAGAAGGCTTATGGTTGTCATGGTGACCATAAGGGATTGTTCATTTACAGAGGGGACACAGTTATTTTGAGCTTTTCTGGGGTCAAGCTTCTCTCTCCATTCAGTGTTGCTCTGCTTCTGAATGGCCCAGCTAGTGTAGGGATAACATGACACTGACGTTGTGGTCAACAGAGAATGAGGTGATCGGGGAGAACAAACAGAGGTACCACAACAAGGCCTTCTCCCACAGCTACTCACAGCTGAAGAGCTCTCAGACACACTCCAGGCACAAGAGGAGCATCGGTAAGTGTGTGTGTGTGTGTGTGTGTCTTTGTGGTTGTGTTCATGCATACCTGTGGAATTTGTGTGTGTGTGAGAGAGATAGAGAGAGAATGTGTGTCTGTTTGAGTATTTGCCTCTCCGTCTATATCCCATCTACTGTATGTCTACGTCTACGTGTGTGTCTCTCTGTGTGTCTCTGTGTCTCTGTGTGTCTCTCTGTGTGTCTCTGTGTCTCTGTGTATGTGTGTGTGTGTTTGTGTGTCTCTGTGTGTGTATGTCTTTCTCTGTGTGTGTATGTCTCTCCATGTTTCTGTGTGTGTGTCTCTGTGTGTGTGTCTCTGTGTGTGTGTGTGTGTGTATGTCTCTCCATGTGTGTGTGTGTGTGTGTGTGTGTGTGTGTGAGTGTGTGTGTGTGTGTGTGTGTGTGTGTGTGTGTGTGTGTGTGTGTGTGTGTGTGTGTGTGTGTGTGTGTGTGTGTGTGTGTGTGTGTGTCTCTCTCTGTGTATGTGTGTTTGTGTGTTTGTGTGTCTCTGTGTGTCTTTCTGTGTGTGTGTGTGTCTGTATGTGTGTGTCTCTGTGTGTGTATCTGTGTGTGTGTGTGTGTGTCTCTGTGTATGTGTGTCTCTGTGTTTGTGTGTAAGTATACACCGACACTACCTTCTCTCTATGCTGTCACCTTTAACCTCTCCCCCTCCCCTTTAACCCCAGAGGAGGCATTACCCGCGGTGTGTAAGACTCGTACGGTGATCTACGAGATCCCTCGGAGCCAGGTGGATCCCACCTCCGCTAACTTCATCATCTGGCCCCCCTGTGTAGAGGTGAAGAGATGTACCGGATGCTGCAACACCAGCAACATGCACTGCCTGCCTTCCCGCAAGCACCACCGCACTGTCAAGGTAGGAGAGAGCCACACTTTCTCTGAACGCACACGCACACACATACAGGCACACACACACACTTGCAGCAGCTCAACCATTCAACCCCTTTCTACTAGTCCAGCTCCACTTCTCTGTGTGTGTGTGTGTGTGTGTTCATGCCTGCATACGTGTGTATGTGTACAATACCAGTCATTGTAGAATAATAGTCAAGACATCTAAACTATGAAGTAACACATATGGAATCATGTAGTTACTGAAAAAGTGTTAAACAAATAAAAATGTATTTTATAATTGAGATTCTTCGAAGTAGCCACCCTTTGCCTTGATGACAGTTTTGCTAACTCTTGGCATTTTCTCAACCAGCTTCACCTGGAAGATAATAAACATAAAGGAAAACATTTCAATGAGTAGGTGTTTCCAAACTTTTGTCTGATACTGTATATGTGTGTGTGTGTGTGTGTGTGTGTGTGTGTGTGTGTGTGTGTGTGTGTGTGTGTGTGTGTGTGTGTGTGTGTGTGTGTGTGTGTGTGTGTGTGTGTGTGTGTGTGTGTGTGTGTGTGTGTGTGTGTGTGTGCCAGGCCAGGAGACTCCCTCGCAACCGCAGGAACATAATAATTTGTATTTGATCCCTGCCAGGCCTGGCACATAACAGCTAGTAAACCCTGCCATCTTAAACCCACACACACTGCCAACTGGAAGCTTTGCTCAGTGTGTGTGTGTGTGTGTGTGTGTGTGTGTGTGTGTGTGTGTGTGTGTGTGTGTGTGTGTGTGTGTGTGTGTGTGTGTGTGTGTGTGTGTGTGTGTGTGTGTGTGTGTGTGTGTGTGTGTGTGTGTGTGTGAGAGAGAGAGAGAGAGAGAGAGAGAGAGAGAGAGAAAAGGGAGTGAGACGATGTGTGTGTGTGAGAGAGAGAGAGAGAGAGGATGGAGAGAGAGAAATGGGAGTGAGACTGTGTGTGTGTGTGAGAGAGAGAGAGGATGGAGAGAGAGAAAAGGGAATGAGACGGTGTGTGTGTGTGAGAGAGAGAGAGAGGATGGAGAGAGAGAGAGAGAGAGACAAGGGAGTGAGTGTGTGTGTGTGTGTGTTCATGCACTAAGGATTTCCAGCCAGTTTACCATGGTCTGAGCCGAGGAGGATAGTGGGTGTGTTCATGATCTCAGTGCTTCAGTGTATTCACTACGGGGGTTATTTTGTTTTCCCCACTCCCTGTTTCCCTCTGAGTGAATGGCTCCTCAGTCCTCTGTCTATTAAAAGACTAAAGATGCTGTCTGTCTGGCTGAGCTATTCCTTGTGTGTTTGTGTGTGTGTCTGTTTGGCTTAGCTGTTCCTCAGACAGTTCACACAGAGGAAGAAGTTGTTATTTCTGGGTGCTGAGGTCGTCCCTCCTTGTTTAGGTAAATGCTATTATATTTAGTTCCTAATGAATCTGATCTGATCTGATCTGAACTGAGCTCGCTGAGGCAGTGCTATCTGTTGTAGACCTCAGATAGAGATCATATGCAGAAATAGAGGGTCAAAGGTCATAGAGATATCCCTGCAAATAAGAGTTGTAACTATTGGAGGAAATCTAACTGTGCTTAAATGTACAGAAAGAGAGTGAGAAAGAGAGAAGCCGTGTTTTTGAAGGGGTGAGGCATGGTTGGATGGAGAGAGCAGAGGGATGAGAGGACTGGACAGATGAGGAGAGAAGGGAGGGATAGAGAGAGCAGAGGGATGAGAGGAATGGACAGATGAGGAGAGAAGGGAGGGATAGAGAGAGCAGAGGGATGAGAGGAATGGACAGATGAGGAGAGAAGAGAGAGCGCAGATTTGATCCCCTTTTGATACTCAATATCAGATGAAAGGGTCTCTCTCTCTTTCATTCTTTTTCCTTTTCTTCATTCTTTCTTTCTCTTTGTCTTTGACAGAGAGGAAATCAAAAGATAAGTCTCCCGAATATCCTGAGACTCAAATACAGAAACAGAACTATGGAGAGGAAACACACACACATGCACACACACACACACACACATGCACGCGCACACACTTTCACACGCTGTGTGATGTCCAGGAGAAGCCTTCGAGGGTGTGTGAATGTGTGTGTGCACGTGCATGCTAGCTTGCCCATCTCTGCTCTTCCAGAAACCATTCATCAGTACCAGTAACAGTAACAGCAGACAGTTGTTTTTCAATGGCTCATACTGGTCTTGGCTCTGTGTATTAATCTCCCATGGTTTCTCTGTGTCCACTGTCTGTTTCCCTCCATTCCAGTTTCCACTGGTGGGAGCGAGACAAAGGTTCCATTGTTATGTCTGACTTTATGATTCCTTTCTGGGGAACTAACATCTCGAAGGACATGGTCATATGAATTAGACCTGGTGGTTTACTGAGAACCCTACCACACCTCGTGTTACACACCTTTGAGTTGACTCGTGTCTCATTCCCTGTATTTCATTTGACAGGTAGGAGACTTAGAAACTCCCTCAGGCTGCATCTCAGTAGAGCCTAAAATGGGTTCTTCTCCATGTCTCCTCCCTTTCACATAAAGATGTAGGATCTTAATTTGAGCCAGTTTGCTACAGCAGGAAAATAACCAGTCAGCAACAGGAAATGTGAATTATTATGTTTAGGGGTTGATACATTTTTTGTAAGGAAAAATCAAGCCTGACATTTTAAAGTGGAAATGACAAACTTTAGAAGCCTTTTTAAATTCTCAACCACAAAAGAGTGATCAAATTCAGATCCTCCATCTGTACACTGCCCTGTAAGCACAGGGGAAGTAAGTAGCATGGCATCTGTCCAGTTGTTTCCTATCAGTGCAGAATCAGATGAAGGAAATGACACAAGGAGAAACAGCCTTAATTAGAACATGGACAGGGAGCGTCTCCAGTCCACACTATTGAGATGCCTTACCTCACCTGAACCTCTGTACCAATAACAGTGTTACTGTCTCTGCTGTGCTCCTCTGGTTCATGTTGTAACAAGGCAGCACCTTTCTGAGTGTGTGTGCGTGCGTGTGTGTGTGTGTGTGTGTGTGTGTGTGTGTGTGTGTGTGTGTGTGTGTGTGTGTGTGTGTGTGTGTGTGTGTGTGTGTGTGTGTGTGTGTGTGTGTGTGTGTGTGTGTGTGTGTGTGTGTGTGTGTTGTCTTTGTGTATGTTCAGACTTGAAAGAGAAGAGAGGCTTGTACAATCAGTCCTGAAGCTCTAGCAGGCGTGGCTCACTTTTTGAGCAAACACTAATGTGTGTGTGCTTGTTTACGTGTCTGTGTGTGTGTGTTAGTGTACGAGGGTGTGTGTGTGTCAGTGTATGAGGGTGTGTAGTGTACGAGGGTGTGTGTGTGTGTGTATGTGTTAGTGTACAAGGGTGTGTGTCAGGTTTTTATACCCTTCCATTACCTCGAAAAGAGGGGATTCTACAGAACTCATTCTGATCCCTCCCTCCCTCCCTCCCTCCCTCCCTCCCTCCCTCCCTCCCTCCCTCCCTCCCTCCCTCCCTCCCTCCCTCCCTCCCTCCCTCCCTCCCTCCCTCCCTCCCTCCCTCCCTCCCTCTCCAGGTGGCTAAGGTGGAGTATGTGAGGAGGCGTCCTAAACTGAAGGAGGTGCTGGTGCGGCTGGAGGAGCACCTTGAGTGTATATGCACCTCCAAACGACACATCAAGGACCTCTACGATACAGACAATGGTAAATATCTTGCTCTACTCTACTGCTGACAGTGTGTGCGTCAGCTCCTGTCTGAGAGTGTCTCTCTACACTGATATAAACTGATAACAGTTGAGGAATTTAAATGGTTCTCCCTCAGGGTATTCCACTCCTTTTTTCATTCCCCTTTTTTCTTTATAGACCCCCCTCTTCCCCCTCCTCCCCCTTCATTCACAGGACCCA
>NC_060198.1:1336230-1348730 GCF_021184085.1 Oncorhynchus gorbuscha
CCTCCTCCATATAGGTAGTCTCATCAGCTTCTTTGTCTTGCTGACATTGAGGGAGAGGTTGTTGTCCTGGTACCACACAGCCAGGTCTCTGAACTCCTCCTTATAGGCTGTATCATCAGCTCCTTTGTCTTGCTGACATTGAGGGAGAGGTTGTTGTCCTGGTACCACACAGCCAGGTCTCTGAACCTCTCCCTAAAGGCTGTCTCATCGTTGTCGGTGATCAGGCCTTCCACTGTTGTGTCGTCAACAAACTTAATGATGGTGTTGGAGTTGTGTTTGGCCATGTGGTCGTGGGTGAACAGAGAGTACAGGAGGGGACTAAGCACGCACCCCTGAGGGGCCCCAGTGTTGATGGTCAGCATGGCGGATGTGTTGTTGCCTACCCTTACCACCTGGGGGCAACCCGTCAGGAAGTCCAGTATCCAGTTTCAGAGGGAGGTGTTTAGTCCCAGGGTCCTTAGCTAGGTGACGAGCTTAGAGGGGACTGTGGCGTTGAATGCTGAGCTGTAGTCAATGAACAGCATTCTCACATAGGTGTTCCTTTTGTCCAGGTGAGAAAGGGCAGTGTGGAGTGCAATAGAGATTGCGTCATCTGTGGATCTGTTGCGAATTGCAAATTGGAGTGGGTCCAGGGTGTCTGGCATGATGGTGTTGATGTGAGCCATGACCAGCCTTTCAAAGCATCTCATGGCTACAGGCGTGAGTGCTACAGGGCGATGGTCCTTGCGACAAGTTGCCTTGACGTTCTTGGGCACAGGGACTATGGTGGTCTGCTTGAAAGACGTAGGTATTACATACCGGGTCAGGGAGAGGTTGAAATGTCAGTGAAGACACTTACCAGCTGGTCAGCGCAGAGGGCGGAGCAAGAGAGAGAGGGAGAGATAAGGAAGAGAGACAGAGAGGGAAAGAGGGAAAGAGGTGGAGAGGGAGGGAGAGTAAAAAGTGGATACGATGTGGTGAGAACCAGATGTGGAATTAAGATTGAGAGCGAGGGAGGGAAAGTAGAGAGAAAGAAAGAAAGAAAGAGAGAAAGAAAGAAAGAAAGAAAGAAAGAAAGAAGGAAAGAAAGAAAGAAAGAAAGCGAGACAGATGGGGTTTAAGATTGTGTGTAAGAGGGTTTGAAAGGTGAGAGGAAGGGGGTGAAATGAGAAAGAGGAGAGAGGGATGGAGAGAAAAAGAGGGAGAGCGGGGAAACCCCAGCTAAAGCCGTAGCTCGACAAAGCCAGATTAACTCTCCCCTGGGTCTCCAGCTGAAATCTGAAAGGGTCAGTGTTCTACAGGCCATGTATGACCTGCTATAAGTCTCTGTCACCAGACAACTGATCTAGGATCAGATTACCTTTAGCCCCAATCCTAACTGCAACCATTAGTGGCTGAGGACAGATCTGACCCCAGATCAACGGTTAGGAGAAAACGTCAACCTCATATTATAAGCCGAGTAGCTACTGTTCTGGCTTTACTGTAGGGTTTCATCAGTGACTAAGCTAGATTGCTTAGTCAACTGCTGTAACAAGTCTGTGTACGCTACCGATTTGATTTGATTTGATTGTCCCATGTAATCCTGAACACTGTAGCCTGAATCCCAGCTCTATTTCAGTAATGACCTGAAATGAAGGTGTTACAGAACATCTACAGGTAACTGCCTAAATAATGGAAACACTTGAGGAAATTAGTTATACAAAGCATATTGAAAGCAGGTACTTTCAATTAGTTAATGAAGCAATTAACATCCCATCATGCTCAGAGTCAGGTTTAAAAATGCTGGTCAGGCCATTATTTTGGGCATTATTTTGGCTACCATACCTATGCCCCATAGGAGGACAATGAGCCCATCCACAGGGCGTGAGTGGTCACTGAATGGTTAGATGAGCATGAAAATGCATCCAATTAAACACTTATTGGGGATTCTGAAGTAGTGCCTGAGGCAGCGTTTTCCACCAACATCAACAAAACACCAAATCATGGAATTTCTTGTGGAAGAATTGTGTGACATTCCTCCAATAGAGTTCTAGACACTGGTAGAATCTATGCCAAGTTGTATGAATCTGTTCTGACCCGTGGTGCCCCAACGCCCTATTAAGACACTCTATGTATGTTTGCCTTTATTTATACAGTGGCTTTTTAAGTATGTGTAGGTGATCCCTACAAGAATTGAACCCAATACCTTAGTATTTTGGGGGGGTTGTATCATTTGATTTACACAACATGCCTACTACTTTGAAGATTCACAATGTTTTTTTTTTATTGTGAACCAAACAAGAACAAAAACCTGAACATTTGAGCGTGAGTAACTATTCACCCCCCCCCCCACTTCAGCAATTTGGACAACTTTGTGTCTGTCCATTACATGAAATCCAAATAAAAATCCATTCAAATTACAGGTTGTAATGAATCAACATAGAAAATACACCAAGAGGGTGTACTTTTTTTCCCTTAAAATATACTTTTTTGAAAGTTCTAATGTTGCTGTACCCACTACAACGAAATAATACTGAAATACGTTTCATTTTGTTCTTGAAACATTGAATTGCAATACAGTAGAACTCCATTAATTCCTATGGAGGACTGCTCCTACTGGGGCGTGGCAATATGTTCAGCCTCTCATTGGCCAATACATTGCATCAGTACTTCAGGGTTTATATGCATCATTGGTCGTATGTTTTGTCTTTGTGCATCGACAGCCTCCATAACTGACCAAATATGGCCTATGTCCAACTAATAGAAGGATATTTTTACGAGCCCAGGACCTGACGACGATATAAATGGTTATTTCGTTACATCTAAGCATTAATAAACGAGTCCAAAATAGATAAAAATGTAATATAATAAATAATGGATTCCAAACAAGTCATAACGGCTTCATTACAAAATGCTTTAGGTGTTGATTCACATCCAGGAAATTGGAATGTTCTGAAAACATGTTCTGGAATCACAGCTTCCATTTATATTACAAAAAAACACTTAGCTTTTCAATCTGCAAGACCATGGGACAAGACCATGACCAAAGAAGCCATAATACCACAAGATCAACACATCAAGACCATGTGACCACATCACCACAACATCATGAATTGATGTTTGCCACCTTCTCCTCCCTCCTGAATCCTCCGCCCCCTCCCCCCCCTCCTCCCTCTCTGCAGATGACTTCGTCAACCATTTTGAAAAGAAGGTCGACGACATCCGATCCTCGTTTGCTAAGTCAAACGACACCGCTGGTTCTGCTCACACTGCCCTACCCTGTGCTCTGACCTCTTTCTCCCCTCTCTCTCCAGATGAAATCTCGCGTCTTGTGACGGCCGGCCGCCCAACAACCTGCCCGCTTGACCCTATCCCCTCCTCTCTTCTCCAGACCATTTCCGGAGACCTTCTCCCTTACCTCACCTCGCTCATCAACTCATCCCTGACCGCTGGCTACGTCCCTTCCGTCTTCAAGAGAGCGAGAGTTGCACCCCTTCTGAAAAAACCTACACTCGATCCCTCCGATGTCAACAATTACAGACCAGTATCCCTTCTTTCTTTTCTCTCCAAAACTCTTGAACGTGCCGTCCTTGGCCAGCTCTCCCGCTATCTCTCTCTGAATGACCTTCTTGATCCAAATCAGTCAGGTTTCAAGACTAGTCATTCAACTGAGACTGCTCTCCTCTGTATCACGGAGGCGCTCCGCACTGCTAAAGCTAACTCTCTCTCCTCTGCTCTCATCCTTCTAGATCTGTCGGCTGCCTTCGATACTGTGAACCATCAGATCCTCCTCTCCACCCTCTCCGAGTTGAGCATCTCCGGCGCGGCCCACGCTTGGATTGCGTCCTACCTGACAGGTCGCTCCTACCAGGTGGCGTGGCGAGAATCTGTCTCCTCACCACGCGCTCTCACCACTGGTGTCCCCCAGGGCTCTGTTCTTGGCCCTCTCCTATTCTCGCTATACACCAAGTCACTTGGCTCTGTCATAACCTCACATGGTCTCTCTTATCATTGCTATGCAGACGACACACAATTAATCTTCTCCTTTCCCCCTTCTGATGACCAGGTGGCGAATCGCATCTCTGCATGTCTGGCAGACATATCAGTGTGGATGACGGATCACCACCTCAAGCTGAACCTCGGCAAGACGGAGCTGCTCTTCCTCCCGGGGAAGGACTGCCCGTTCCATGATCTCGCCATCACGGTTGACAACTCCATTGTGTCCTCCTCCCAGAGCGCCAAGAACCTTGGCGTGATCCTGGACAACACCCTGTCGTTCTCAACCAACATCAAGGCGGTGGCCCGTTCCTGTAGGTTCATGCTCTACAACATCCGCAGAGTACGACCCTGCCTCACACAGGAAGCGGCGCAGGTCCTAATCCAGGCACTTGTCATCTCCCGTCTGGATTACTGCAACTCGCTGTTGGCTGGGCTCCCTGCCTGTGCCATTAAACCCCTTCAACTCATCCAGAACGCCGCAGCCCGTCTGGTGTTCAACCTTCCCAAGTTCTCTCACGTCACCCCGCTCCTCCGTTCTCTCCACTGGCTTCCAGTTGAAGCTCGCATCCGCTACAAGACCATGGTGCTTGCCTACGGAGCTGTGAGGGGAACGGCACCTCAGTACCTCCAGGCTCTGATCAGGCCCTACACCCAAACAAGGGCACTGCGTTCATCCACCTCTGGCCTGCTCGCCTCCCTACCACTGAGGAAGTACAGCTCCCGCTCAGCCCAGTCAAAACTGTTCGCTGCCCTGGCCCCCAATGGTGGAACAAACTCCCTCACGACGCCAGGACAGCGGAGTCAATCACCACCTTCCGGAGACACCTGAAACCCCACCTCTTTAAGGAATACCTAGGATAGGATAAGTAATCCCTCTCACCCCCCTAAGTTTTAGATGCACTATTGTTAAGTGACTGTCCCACTGGATGTCATAAGGTGAATGCACCAATTTGTAAGTCGCTCTGGATAAGGAGCGTCTGCTAAATGACTTAAATGTAAATGTAAATGAGCAAACAATATCATGTACAGCACCCTGTTCTGTCTTAACCAATCAGAAGAAGCTGTTGTCACTACCTCAGTGACTCAGCCCTTAGGGTCAGGGTAAAGGTTAGGGTTGAGTGTTTGGGATGTCAACTTGGGTTGAGAGAGGGAGCGAGGGAAGGAGAGAGAGAGACATCCCCCCATGTCCCCAATACCATGACATGAGATCAACAGGTTTTCATAGTGTCTCCTCCCCTCTCTCTCCTCACTCAGATTCTCTCCTCTCCTCTCCTCTCCTCTCCTCTCCTCTCCTCTCCTCTCCTCTCCTCTCCTCTCCTCTCCTCTCCTCTCCTCTCCTCTCCTCTCCTCTCCTCTCCTCTCCTCTCCTCTCCTCTCCTCTCCTCTCCTCTCCTCTCCTCTCCTCTCCTCTCCCTCCCCTCCCCTCCCTCCTCTCTCTCCTCTCCTCTCCTCTCCTCTCCTCTCCTCTCCTCTCCTCTCCTCTCCTCTCCTCTCTTCTCTTCTCTTCTCTTCTCTTCTCTTCTCCTCTCCTCTCTTCTCTTATCTTCTCCTCTCTTGTCCTCTCTTCTCCTCTCCTCTCCTATCCTATCCTATCCTCTCCTCTCTACCATGATTAAAAGTAAACTTGTCTTCTCCACACCCCGTGTGTCGTACTGTGGTTCTTTATGTCTGATTACCAGATCAACACATCTACCTCCCACTGCCAGGTGATTCCCACTCACTCTCTCAATGTTCCCACCACCAGACACACCAGAAAGTGAATGGATGCTGCAGTAATATCAGAGATGGAAGAGGAAGCGAGATATCTCACTTGCTCCTTTTTTCTGATTCATGTACATTCAATGAACTAAGCAGACCAGACTCAGCTGCTAATGCGTTGGTGCCTATGGGAGAGCCATCCCTTAAGCAGATCGGAACTGTGACCATTTTTTTCAATGTTAAACATTGTGAGACATCTTAATTTATCTACTTATTTATCTTTGGTAATATGCTTCATCCTAACCCACCATAACTAATCAACTCATCCTCTTTTGTTTACTAAATTTCTGTGTTTGTGTCTCTTCTTCTCCTTCTTCCTGCCTGGAGGGCCATGGTGAATAAATTGACTATATCCCATAAAGGCTGTTTACCATTGGAAGAAATGGTCACAGTTCCATTCTACTTAAGGGATGGCTCTCCCATAGGCACCAGTTGTCATAGCAACGGGATCTGGTCTACTTAGCTCATTGACTGTATATGAACCAGAAAAAAGAAGCCTATGAAATGTCTCGCTTTGTCTCTGGGCCATAGGCAGGGAGACTCTATAAGGACACTGCTGACCTTCAAAACCACAAATCCCAATCTAAACTTGACCTTAACCAAACATTTAACCCTTAACCCTAACCTTAAAGATGCATTCCGGGATCTTAAGCACATGCAAATTCGTAACATAGTGTACGAGTTGGAAATCGTAATATACAGACCAAAGGTATGTGGACATCTGCCCGTTAAACATCTCATTCCAAAATCATGGGCATTAATATGGAGTCGGTCCCCCTCTGCTGCTATAACTGCCTCCACTCTTCTGGGAAGGCTTTCCACTAGATGTTGGAACATTGCTTTGGGGACTTGCTTCCATTCAGCCACAAGAGCATTAGTGAGGTTGGGCACTGATGTTGGGTGATTAGGCCTGGCTTGCAGTCGGCGTTCCAATTCATCCCAAAGGTGTTCAATGGGGTTGAGGTAAGGGCTCTGTGCAGGCCAGTCAAGTTCTTCCACACAAGATTTCCCCTCACTGCAACTAAGGGGTCTAGCCCGAACTATGAAAAACAGCCCCAGACCATTATTTATTCTCCACCAAACTTTACAGTAGGAACTACGCATTCGGGCAGGTAGTGTTCTCCTAGCATCCGCCAACCCCAGACTTGTCCGTAGGACTGCCAGATGGTGTTCTCACTCTAATGGTGGCGAGCTTTACACAACTCCATCCAGCGCTTGGCCTTGCACATGGTGATCTTAGGCTTGTGTGCGGCTACTCGGCCATGGAAACACATTTCATGAAGCTCCCGATAAACAGTTATTGTGCTGATGTTGCTTCCAGAGGCGGTTTGGAACTCGGTAGTGAGTGCTGCATCCGAGGACAGACCATTTTTACGTGCTACGCGCTTCAGCACTCGGCGGTCCCGTTCTGTGAGCTTGTGTGGCCTACAACTTCCCGGCTGAGCCGTTGTTGCTCCTAAACATTTCCACTTCACAATAACAGCACTTACAGTTGATCGGGGCAGCACTAGCAAGGCAGAAATTTAACAAACTGACTTGTTGGAAAGGTGGCATCCTATGATGGTGCCAGATTGAAAGTCACTGAGCTCTTCAGTAAGGCCATTCTACTGACAATGTTTGTCTATGGAGATTGCATGGCGGTGTGCTCGATTTTATACACCTGTCAGTAATGGGTGTGGCAGAAATAACCTAATTCACAAATTGTAAGGGGTGTCCACCTACTTTTGTATATGTATTGTATCATACAAATTGGATGACGTGGTACACAATTGTGCACAATGTTCAGGGACCCGTTTTGGCTCGTGAACACTTCTTTCAAAATTACCCTCTGAAATTACGCAGAAGCTCTGGGAGTGTCACTTTTAACCAAATTTGAACCAATTCTGATTACAGGATGTGACATCACAATATACCTATCATCCCTCCACCACCACCCACGCCTGAGGGTACAGCTCTAGAATAAATACGTCCAAGAATTATATATTTGTTTTGTTGAGGCCGACAATCTAATTTCCTGTATCGTCCCAGAAATCTTTCACTGGGAATGATTAGAATAACTCTGATAACAGATCTTGAGAAAAGAAGAAATGGCTAATAATGACATATGAATCTGTTATTTGATAGGGAACGTTTTCCCTTTAATTGTGTTGTGTCACATGACAGTAAGAAAGGGCCTGGCTGTGGCTCTTCAGTTAGTAGTGGTGTAGTAGACATAATAGGAAGCAGCAGGGTTTGGGCCTGGAGAAAGATGGGTAGTGGGGAGTGAGAGAAGAGGGGAGATGGATGAGGAGGTGGAGGAGGGTAGGGGAGGTGGAGGAGGAGGAGGTGGATGAGAGGAGGAGGTGGAGGTGGATGAGGTGGAGGAGGTGGAGGAGGGTAGGGGAGGTGGAGGAGGAGGAGGTGGATGAGAGGAGGAGGTGGAGGTGGATGAGGTGGAGGAGGTGGAGAAGGGTAGGGGAGGTGGAGGAGGTGGAGGAGGTGGAGGAGGTGGATGAGAGGAGGAGGGTAGGGGAGGTGGATGAATTGGAGGAGGTGGAGGAGGGTAGGGGAGGTGGAGGAGGTGGAGGAGGAGGAGGTGGAGGAGGAGGTGGATGAGAGGAGGAGGTGGAGGTGGATGAGGTGGAGGAGGTGGAGGAGGAGGAGGAGGAGGTGGAGGAGGTGGAGGAGGGTAGGGGAGGTGGAGGAGGTGGAGGAGGAGGAGGAGGTGGATGAGAGGAGGAGGTGGAGGTGGATGAGGTGGAGGAGGTGGAGGAGGAGGAGGTGGATGAGAGGAGGAGGAGGAGGTGGATGAGAGGAGGAGGTGGAGGTGGAGGTGGAGGAGGAGGTGGAGGAGGTGGAGGAGGGTATGGGATGTGGAGGAGGTGGAGGAATTGGATGAGAGGAGGAGGGGTTGTTCAAATAGTCACAGAAGGACCCTCAGGGGAATTTCTGCTTGATTGGTATCAAATGAACCCCCCCTCACTCCTCCCCAACCCAACCCCCATTACCCTTACCCACCTCTACCCCACTCTCCCTCCCTGATGACTATTATTCAGCTTCCTTAAAGCTTTTAAAGCTCCCCTTTAACCCCCTGAATGCCCCCCACACTATAAGAAGCCTTCCTGCTGTCATCTATAGTCACACTGTCACACACACACACACACACACACACACACACACACACACACACACACACACACACACACACACACACACACACACACACACACACACACACACACACACACACACACACACACACACACACACACACACACACACACACACACACACACAATCCTATACTCCCCCCCATCACACACACACACACACAACCCTATACCCCCCATCACACACACACACCACCCCCTTCAAACTTCTACACCTCGTCAGTCCATCACCACTAAAATCATTGTCTTTAGTTGGCCCAGTGAAGAGTGTGAAAATACCCTGCCAGTTAGTTTGTTTTAGACAGACAAAGAGACGAGAGACGTGTTTAGTCAGAGTGAATGGGAGTCAACAGGGAGAGACGGTAGAGAGAATATGAGTCTCTGTCTGTAGGTCACTAAGTGCTTTTTGAGTGTCGGCTCCGGTCACTCAAACAGCTGGGGGCTGGAGTGTGTGTGTATGTGTGCTTGCGTGTGTGACACTGAATTACTTAACATTACATAACCCGACCTAACATTCTCAGTTAGACCAGTCCAGCCCTTCTCACATCTCCAGCTTCCTCTCTAAACTATTTGCTGCTGCTGCCTGTGTTGCAGATTGAGTGGTTCAGTGTGTATGAGAGGGACAGTAAGCAAAGTCTATTAACAGTTATTGTAGTCGTTAACGGTCCAGTTTACTCTGTTCTCTGGCTCTAATCCTCGATGGTGCATTTTCATTATCTTCAAACGCCATTAAGAGCCCGTGTCTGAGTCCCAAATGACAACCTATTCCCTGTATAGTGCACTACTTTAGACCGGTGCACGTAGGGCCATTTGGGACGCAAGCAGTCTGAGTTCTGCTAACTCCTAGCTAACACCACCGTTGGGAAAGTCCATGTTAAACCCATATACTTGTCAACTATAATGAACGTTTACTGCAGAATATAAAGAGTACACACTGTACGTAGGAACTTCATCTGACCAGTGTGGTCGCAGCAAAATAATCCTGCAGCAAAGAGGATTTGAACGTTTTGTGCGTAATGTTGCTTGATCTTATTATCGGGACAAAAAAAAGGTTAGATGAGAAGCGCAATGATGTTAGTGTGGGTTTTCAGTGAATTCATGTAGATCACATAAGCTCATTTGCATTTCCCGTGTTGCAGGACAATTCTCAGCAACAAAGAGTGATCAAATTAAGATCCTACATCTGTACATTGAATAGCTTATATTGTCAAATTTAAACATGGATGGGTATGAATGGGTCCAACAAACCCATTTCCTTTTGTAATGAAGGGAAGGGATTAGAAGAACAGAAGTTGGGGCGTGGGAGCGTGGGAGGGGAATCAGGTCAGTTTGTCACTCAGTACCATGCGGCAGGATGACATGATACTGCATGATAGAGAGAACGTAAGAGGGAGGAGGAGAACAAGACGATAGAGGATGCGAGGTGAATAAAGCGTTTGACTGTTTGTCAAAAAAGGATGCTATCATCATCAAGCCTAGTAAAGGATGCTACCATCATCCAGCCTAGTAAAGGATGCTATCATCATCAAGCCTAGTAAAGGATGCTATCATCATCAAGCCTAGTAAAGGATGCTACCACCATCAAGCCTAGTAAAGGATGCTTCCATCATCCAGCCTGGTAAAGGATGCTACCATCATCAAGCCTAGTAAAGGATGCTTCCATCATCCAGCCTGGTAAAGGATGCTATCATCATCAAGCCTGGTAAAGGATGCTATCATCATCAAGCCTAGTAAAGGATGCTACCATCATCAAGCCTAGTAAAGGATGCTATCATCATCAAGCCTAGTAAAGGATGCTACCATCATCAAGCCTAGTAAAGGATGCTATCATCATCAAGCCTAGTAAAGGATGCTACCATCATCAAGCCTAGTAAAGGATGCTACCATCATCAAGCCTAGTAAAGGATGCTATCATCATCTAGTAAAGGATGCTACCATCCTAGTAAAGGATGCTACCATCATCAAGCCTAGTAAAGGATGCTACCATCATCAAGCCTAGTAAAGGATGCTACCATCATCAAGCCTAGTAAAGGATGCTACCATCATCAAGCCTAGTAAAGGATGCTACCATCATCAAGCCTAGTAAAGGATGCTACCATCATCAAGCCTAGTAAAGGATGCTACCATCATCAAGCCTAGTAAAGGGCTACCATCATCAAGCCTAGTAAAGGATGCTACCATCATCAAGCCTAGTAAAGGATGCTACCATCATCAAGCCTAGTAAAAGCTACCATCATCAAGCCTAGTAAAGGATGCTACCCTAGTAAAGGATGCTACCATCATCAAGCCTAGTAAAGGATGCTACCATCATCAAGCCTAGTAAAGGATGCTATCATCATCAAGCCTAGTAAAGGATGCTACCATCATCAAGCCTGGTAAAGGATGCTACCATCATCAAGCCTAGTAAAGGATGCTTCCATCATCCAGCCTGGTAAAGGATGCTACCATCATCCAGCCTGGTAAAGGATGCTACCATCATCAAGCCTAGTAAAGGATGCTACCATCATCAAGCCTAGTAAAGGATGCTACCATCATCAAGCCTAGTAAAGGATGCTACATACTATCACCAACAACTGATTACCAAGTCATCAAAGACAGCGTTCTTTCTTGTTTTGCACTTAAAATATGTTTTATTGTCACATACACCATGACAGGTGTTGTTTTACAGGATCAGCCACAGTAGTCCAGCACCTATGTAGCAAATTAGAGTTAAGTGCCTTGCTCAAGGGCACATCAACAGATTTTTCACCTTGTCAGCTTGAGTATTCAAACCAGCGACCTTTCAGTGACCGGCCCAACACTCTAACCGCTAGGCTACTTGCTGGTAGGCTACCTGCTGCCTTTCACGTGTAGAAATCTACGAGTTATGAAGCTCTCTGAGAAGATCATTCATCTGGTGTTTCAACATGGCAGAGGAAGAGCCTTCAATGGGCTGAAAGAGGAAGAGCCTTCAATGGGCTGAAAGAGGAAGAGCCTTCAATGGGCTGAAAGAGGAAGAGCCTTCAATGGGCTGAAATAGGAAGAGCCTTCAATGGGCTGAAAGAGGAAGATCCTTCAATGGGCTGAAAGAGGGAGAGGAAGAGCCTTCAATGGGCTGAAAGAGGAAGAGCCTTCAATGGGCTGAAAGAGGAAGAGCCTTCAATGGGCTGAAAGAGGAAATAGGAAGAGCCTTCAATGGGCTGAAAGAGGAAGTGGGAAGAGCCTTCAATGGGCTGAAAGAGGAAGAGAGGAAGGGGCTGAGGAAAGGGAAGAGCCTTCAATGGGCTGAAAGAGGGGAAGAGCCTTCAATGGGCTGAAAGAGGAAGAGCCTTCAATGGGCTGAAAGAGGAAGAGCCTTCAATGGGCTGAAAAAGAGGAAGAGCCTTCAATGGGCTGAAAGAGGAAGAGCCTTCAATGGGCTGAAAGAGGAAGAGGGGAAGAGCCTTCAATGGGCTGAAAGAGGAAGAGAGGAAGAGCCTTCAATGGGCTGAAAGAGGAAGAGAGGAAGAGCCTTCAATGGGCTGAAAGAGGAAGAAAGAGGAAGGAAGAGCCTTCAATGGGCTGAAAGAGGAAGAGAGGAAGAGCAATGGGCTGAAAGAGGAAGAGAGGAAGAGCCTTCAATGGGCTGAAAGGGGAAGGAAGAGAGGAAAGAGGAAG
>NC_060198.1:1353730-1363730 GCF_021184085.1 Oncorhynchus gorbuscha
TGTTTCCCATGCCAATAAAGCCCTTGAATTGAATTGAATTGAGAGAGAGAGAGAGAGAGAGAGAGAGAGAGAGAGAGAGAGAGAGAGAGAGAGAGAGAGAGAGAGAGAGAGAGAGAGAGAGAGAGAGAGAGATAGATAGATAGATAGATAGATAGATAGATAGATAGATAGATAGATAGATAGATAGATAGCAAAAGAGTTAGAGAGTTAGAGTGAGAGAGAGAGACGGGGAGAAAGGTTGTGGAGATATGTCTGATATTGAAACCATGTCTGATATTGAAACCATGTCTGATATTGAAACCATGTCTGATATTGAAACCATGTCTGATATTGAAACCATGTGGCCATGTGAAAAGGAAGAAGTCATCATTTAGGGTAAAGTTCCAGTACAATATCCAAGAATATATAGGATCTCTGTTGTCCTACGTACAGTATACATGTACCTACAGCACCACTGGAAGAAGGGAGGAAAGAAAAAGAGGACGACTGGATGAATGAGAGGGGAGGACAGGAGCGGAAAGATATCCCATTGTTTTGATATCTCTGTCTGATGCGTGTCTGAAATTCTTTGGCAATAGCAAATCATCATCCTGCCAATACAGTAAAGGGATTTCTGATGAAAAGAGGGAAGAACAGACGAACAAAGACACCGAGAAGAGGAGGAAATGGAGGCAGCAGATATGGGGCTTCAGTTATTGGACCCCTCAGGTGTGTGCATGTGTGCCTGCATGAATTTCTGTTTGTGTGTGTGTGTGTGTGTGTGTGTGTGTGTGTGTGTGTGTGTGTGTGTGTGTGTGTGTGTGTGTGTGTGTGTGTGTGTGTGTGTGTGTGTGTGTGTGTGTGTGTGTGTGTGTGTGTGTGTGTGTGTGTGTGTGTGTGTGTGTGAGAGAGAGAGAGAGAGAGAGAGATCAAGAGAGAAAGCCGCAAGAGCACGAGAATGAAGAGAGAAAGGAGTCCTGTTCATATCATAAAGACAGTTCAATTTACGACTGGATTTGATGGGATTTCCAGTGGTCTGTATGACTGGGGCTGACTCGGGGTTATGGTAAAGCTATACTATCGCTGTTGTGCAATACCTTGATGTCCCGTCATGCACACTGTCTATTGCATGCCGTGCCTGGACCTAAGCTCTGGCCAGATGTCGTTTTGGGATCTAAGCCATCAATACCCTGCATCCTCTTCCTCCGTCCTCCTCTTCCATCCTCCTCCGTCCTCCGTCCTCCTCTTCCATCTTCCTCCTCTGTCCTTCATCATCCTCTTCCATCCTTCTTCTCCAACCTCCTCCTCCGTCCTACTCCTCCGTCCTCCGCCCTCCTATTCCATCCTCCTCCTTTGTCCTCCTCCGTCCTCCTCTTCCATCCTTCTCCTCTGCCCTCCTCCGTCCTCCTCTTCCATCCTCCTCTTCCATCCCCCTCCTCCGTCCCCCTCCCCTCCTCCTTCCATCCTCCTCCTCTGTCCTCCTCCTCCTCTTCCATCCTCCTCCTCTGTCCTCCTCCGTCCTCCTCTTCCATCCTCCTCTTTCATCCCCCTCCTCCATCCCCCTCCTCCGTCCCCCTCTTCCATCCCCCTCCTCCATCCCCTCCTCCGTCCTCCTCTTCCATCCTCCTCCTCTGTCCTCCTCCGTCCTCCTCTTCCATCCTCCTCTTCCATCCCCCTCCTCCATCCCCCTCCTCCGTCCTCCTCTTCCATCCCCCTCCTCCGTCCCCCTCCTCCGTCCTCCTCTTCCATCCTCCTCTTCCGTCCTCCTCTTTCATCCCCCTCCTCCGTCCCCCTCCTCCGTCCTCCTCTTCCATCCTCCTCTTCCATCTTCCTCCTCCGTCCCCCTCTTCCGTCCTCCTCTTCCATCCCCCTCCTCCGTCCCCCTCCTCTGTCCTCCTCTTCCATCCTCCTCTTCCATCCCCCTCCTCCGTCCCCCTCTTCCGTCCTCCTCTTCCATCCCCCTCCTCCGTCCCCCTCCTCCGTCCTCCTCTTCCACCCATCTTCATCGCTTCTTTCTCATTTTCTTCACTGAAGTCCAGGGAGCCCAACGTGCTTTATCAGTAATCCCATATCTCTGACATTCTATGGCATCACCAAGTAATCAAGTTGTGTATTCTGTATGTTGGAAAGGGAGGAGAAGGAGGTTATGTTGTGTGTAGAAATATTTACTACATATTGCGGATATGTTGTAGGCTATCTGATCAGGCATTAGGGGCAAATCAAAAGTCCTGATTGGTTAAAACCACTTCCTGTACCACAATGAGTCATCAGCATTATCAAGATGGATCCACTCTACTCAGACAGGGGTCAACGACTACCACCCTCTGTAATTTGTACACAGTCTGCGCTCCCACAGTGTGTGTGTGTGTGTGTGTGTGTGTGTGTGTGTGTGTGTGTGTGTGTGTGTGTGTGTGTGTGTGTGTGTGTGTGTGTGTGTGTGTGTGTGTGTGTGTGTGTGTGTGTGTGTGTGTGTGTGTGTGTGTCTAATTTGTAAAAGCAGACCTCTTCCACAGGCCTAACCACCATGCAGTTCCCAGGAACTTCCTTCCTATCTCTCCATCTCCTCCAGACCAAAAAACCCTGCTTGGCATCCCTCCACCCCAGACCAAAGGCCTGGGTGAAGCCTGGGGCTCGTGGCACTCTGGGATCCCAGCCCCTCACCTCCCAGCCCCTCACCTCCCAGCCCCTCACCTCCCAGCCCCTCACCTCCCAGCCCCCTCACCTCCCAGCCCCTCACCTCCCAGCCCCTCACCTCCCAGCCCCTCACCTCCCAGCCCCTCACCTCCCAGCCCCTCACCTCCCAGCCCCTCACCTCCCAGCCCCTCACCTCCCAGCCCCTCACCTCCCAGCCCCTCACCTCCCAACCCTCACCTCCCAGCCCCTCACCTCCCAGCCCCTCACCTCCCAGCCCCTCACCTCCCAGCCCCTCACCTCCCAGCCCCTCACCTCCCAGCCCCTCACCTCCCAGCCCCTCACCTCCCAGCCCCTCACCTCCCAGCCCCTCACCTCCCAGCCCCTCACCTCCCAGCCCCCCTCCCTCACCTCCCAGCCCCTCACCTCCCAGCCCCTCCCAGCCCCTCACCTCCCAGCCCCTCACCTCCCAGCCCAGCCCCTCACCTCCCAGCCCCTCCCTCCCACCTCCCAGCCCCCCCTCACCTCCCAGCCCCCCCTCACCTCCCAGCCCCTCACCTCCCAGCCCCTCACCTCCCAGCCCCTCACCTCCCCCCTCACCTCCCAGCCCATCCCTTTGACCTTCCCCCTGGGGTGGTTGTTAAGCTATGTGGCCTCCAGCTACAGGTCAGGTCTTCACCTCCTTTTGCTCCTCCTCTTTTAACCTCCACCTCTCTTTTCTCTATCTCTTCTCCCATGAGACCACCAACGCCTTCAGCTCGTTTCTCTAGCCTCAGGTAGGTTTTTCTGGGCAGGTCCCTGTGTCTCTCCCTGTCTCTGTCTCTGTCTCTGTCTCTCTCTCTCTCTCTCTCTCTCTCTCTCTCTCTCTCTCTCTCTCTCTCTCTCTCTCTCTCTCTCTCTCTCTCTCTCTCTCTTTGTCTCTCTCTTTCTCTCCTCAGGTAGGTTCTCTCTCTCTCTCTCTCTCTCTCTCTCTCTCTCTCTCTCTCTCTCTCTCTCTCTCTCTCTCTCTCTCTCTCCCTCTCTCTCTCTCTCTCTCTCTCTCTCTCTCTCTCTCTCTCTCTCTCTCTCTCTCTCTCTCTCTTGTTGAGCACTTCACATACCAAGTGGAGACATAAGCCATTAGAGATGTTTGTCTTGTCTCTCAGGTTGAGAGAGAGGTGAAAAGTGTGGAGAGGAGGGAGGGCCAGGGAGGGGGGTTAGAAGTGCAGAAAACCCAGGCCGTGGCAGGATGTTAGGCTAGGTGAAGAGTTTTGTCAACAGGACAAGCTGTAGTAGCATAGACATGTCATTCTTCTGTTTGAGTCCACTTGTCTTGTTCCTTGTAGCCAGCCTCTCTCTGCTTGTCTCGGACAATGGTAACAGTTGTTATATGTTCCAGCTTGGCATGGCGACCTCAAAGGGCTGTGGTGACAGATGGCCTGTCTGTGTTGAGGCTGAGCACAGTCCATTTCCTGGATGCTACAGATGAAAAGGGTTGTGGTGACAGATGGCCTGTCTGTGTTGAGGCTGAGCACAGTCCATTTCCTGGATGCTACAGATGAAAAGGGTTGTGGTGACAGATGGCCTGTCTGTGTTGAGGCTGAGCACAGTCCATTTCCTGGATGCTACAGATGAAAAGGGTTGTGGTGACAGATGGCCTGTCTGTGTTGAGGCTGAGCACAGTCCATTTCCTGGATGCTACAGATGAAAAGGGTTGTGGTGACAGATGGCCTGTCTGTGTTGAGGCTGAGCACAGTCCATTTCCTGGATGCTACAGATGAAAAGGGTTGTGGTGACAGATGGCCTGTCTGTGTTGAGGCTGAGCACAGTCCATTTCCTGGATGCTACAGATGAAAAGGGTTGTGGTGACAGATGGCCTGTCTGTGTTGAGGCTGAGCACAGTCCATTTCCTGGATGCTACAGATGAAAAGGGTTGTGGTGACAGATGGCCTGTCATGAGGCTTCCATTTCCTGGATGCTACAGATGAAAAGGGTTGTGGTGACAGATGGCCTGTCTGTGTTGAGGCTGAGCACAGTCCATTTCCTGGATGCTACAGATGAAAAGGGTTGTGGTGACAGATGGCCTGTCTGTGTTGAGGCTGAGCACAGTCCATTTCCTGGATGCTACAGATGAAAAGGGTTGTGGTGACAGATGGCCTGTCTGTGTTGAGGCTGAGCACAGTCCATTTCCTGGATGCTACAGATGAAAAGGGTTGTGGTGACAGATGGCCTGTCTGTGTTGAGGCTGAGCACAGTCCATTTCCTGGATGCTACAGATGAAAAGGGGAAGTGAGCGAAAAAGGGAGTGAAGAAGAGGAGGGATGTGAGGAAGATCTTTCAACAGTATCCCGCCGTCTCCTCCCCTCTCCTTCCTTCTCCTTCCCTCCAAGGCTATCGTCCTCCTCCATCTCTACTTTTAAGCCCCTAAAACTCTGATGTCTTGTGGCTGATTTTTCAAATCTTTGAAACATGTGAGTCAGGCCTGGTCTCTTTTTAGAATCAGAGTCAAATGTTTTGTGGTTTGCCAAAGGGTTTCCACCAGGGAACATATTCACATTACAGTGATACAAATCCACAAATCCGGAGCCTTGATAAGTAAAGTAGCTCCGACGGATATGGTTCCCCCACAGCTATTAAAATCAGCAGAGGCCGTTTTGGGTGTGTGTGTGTGTGTGTGTGTGTGTGTGTGTGTGTGTGTGTGTGTGTGTGTGTGTGTGTGTGTGTGTGTGTGTGTGTGTGTGTGTGTGTGTGTGTGTGTGTGTGTGTGTGTGTGTGTGTGTGTGTGTGTGTGTGTGCTAAAGGGGAACCAGAACAAGGACCCAGGAGAGACCCAAAGCGGACCACCCACTCACACATAACTCAGAAATGGTGCTCTCACGAACTGGCATTGCAAAAAATATAAATGTTGGCCAACATTCCCATTCATTCCCAGTGAATTGGTCTGTTCTGCTCATAATACCCGGAACACACAGTACAGACAGACAGTACCTGGACTCAATGAGCTGACTGTCTGGAGCTAGTTTGGAAAACTATCCTCAGGATATGTAACATGGTCATCCAACATACTGTTATGCATAGATACAACTGATATCCTCCCTCAAAGGAATGTGTGTCCTTACCTTTTTCATTGTCCTGGGTGACTCCATTTGTTCAGGCCTGGATACCTGACTGCCATAAATAACTTGGTCACGCATTGATTCTTTGCATCTACAGGAAACCTCTTCTGAAGTCACATTCTGATGCTATTGTAAAGCTATTGCGAAGCTCAATGCCTTAGGGCAGGGCTAGGTCCATTTTAATTCAGTCAATTTGGGAAGTAATTCAGATTCCAAATTGGAAGAAGAAATGACCCCAACCCTGCCCTAGGATTCATGACCCCAACCCTGCCCTAAGATTCATGACCCCAACCCTGCCCTGGGATTCATGACACCAACCCTGCCCTAGGATTCATGAGCCCCAACAAAGGAAATTACCCTAACACCCTGACCTGACCGCAACTATCAGGTCTTACCTGATGACCCTAACACCCTGACCTGAAGCAGTAACACCTCCTCAACTATCAGGTCTTACCTGATGACCCTAACACCCTGACCTGAAGCAGTAACACCTCCTCAACTATCAGGTCTTACCTGATGACCCTAACACCCTGACCTGAAGCAGTAACACCTCCTCAACTATCAGGTCTTACCTGATGACCCTAACACCCTGACCTGAAGCAGTAACACCTCCTCAACTATCAGGTCTTACCTGATGACCCTAACACCCTGACCTGAAGCAGTAACACCTCCTCAGGTCTTACCTGATGACTTACCTGATGACCCTAACACCCTGACCTGAAGCAGTAACACCTCCTCAACTATCAGGTCTTACCTGATGACCCTAACACCCTGACCTGAAGCAGTAACACCTCCTCAACTATCAGGTCTTACCTGATGACCCTAACACCCTGACCTGAAGCAGTAACACCTCCTCAACTATCAGGTCTTACCTGATGACCCTAACACCCTGACCTGAAGCAGTAACACCTCCTCAACTATCAGGTCTTACCTGATGACCCTAACACCCTGACCTGAAGCAGTAACACCTCCTCAACTATCAGGTCTTACCTGATGACCCTAACACCCTGACCTGAAGCAGTAACACCTCCTCAACTATCAGGTCTTACCTGATGACCCTAACACCCTGACCTGAAGCAGTAACACCTCCTCAACGATCAGGTCTTACCTGATGACCCTAACACCCTGACCTGAAGCAGTAACACCTCCTCAACTATCAGGTCTTACCTGATGACCCTAACACCCTGACCTGAAGCAGTAACACCTCCTCAACTATCAGGTCTTACCTGATGACCCTAACACCCTGACCTGAAGCAGTAACACCTCCTCAACTATCAGGTCTTACCTGATGACCCTAACACCCTGACCTGAAGCAGTAACACCTCCTCAACTATCAGGTCTTACCTGATGACCCTAACACCCTGACCTGAAGCAGTAACACCTCCTCAACTATCAGGTCTTACCTGATGACCCTAACACCCTGACCTGAAGCAGTAACACCTCCTCAACGATCAGGTCTTACCTGATGACCCTAACACCCTGACCTGAAGCAGTAACACCTCCTCAACTATCAGGTCTTACCTGATGACCCTAACACCCTGACCTGAAGCAGTAACACCTCCTCAACTATCAGGTCTTACCTGATGACCCTAACACCCTGACCTGAAGCAGTAACACCTCCTCAACGATCAGGTCTTACCTGATGACCCTAACACCCTGACCTGAAGCAGTAACACCTCCTCAACTATCAGGTCTTACCTGATGACCCATGGCCTAACGTAGGTAGTATACATCAGTGGTTCAGCGGGGTCAACCTTCAGATCCAGATGGACTGTTTGTACTGTGTGTGTGTGTGTGTGTGTGTGTGTGTGTGTGTGTGTGCGTGCGTGCGTGCGTGCGTGCGCGTGCGTGCGTGCGCGTGCGTGCGTGTGTGTGTGCGTGCGTGTGTGCGTGCGTGCGCGTGCGTGTGTGTGTGTGTGCGTGCGTGCGTGTGTGCGTGCGTGCGTGCGTGTGTGCGTGCGTGTGTGTGTGTGTGTGTGCGTGCGTGCGTGTGTGTGTGTGTGTGTGTGTGTGTGCGTGCGTGTGTGTGTGTGCGTGTGTGTGTGCGTGCGTGTGTGTGTGTGTGTGCGTGCGTACATGTTTAGTGTCAGTTGTTTAATCAGTGATATAGTAGCAGTGGTTAAGGTCTTGGTCTGGTCATGTTACCTGATGGAATGCGGTCGTCTTGACCACACCAGAATGACTCACAGGTGTGGAATCTTATTATTTGACCCGTAGGTGTTTATCTAGATAATCAGTCTTTTAGACTCAATCATTTAGCAAAGCCTCTGTCCACTTTGGGTTAAGGCTATACACTCTCTCTCTCTCTATCTCTCTATCTCGCTCACACACACAAATGCACACACACACTCCCTCTCTCTCTCCCACTGTTCTCTCTCAAAAAACACACAGACTAACTCCCACCATTAGTGCGAAGTCCGTAGTACTTAAATAAATCTTTGAGAAAGGAGAAAGGCAGTCTTTGTGTGGCCATATTGCGTCACCTAATCTGCAGAATCAACAGCGGAGGTTTCTTTCAGGCCCCTGCGGTTCTGTGGTGGCGGGCCTGTTTGGGGTGACTGCCACGGGGCTGGCAATACATGTCTTTGGGGTCTCTCTGGTTCTGCTCCCAGCCACTGTGCTGTGAGTGTGTGAGTGTGTGTGTGTGTTTATGAATGAGTGATGTCCTATGCACACTTTGACTCAAGCACACAGTCCTAGCAATGGAGCATCCACCCATCAGATTCTTACCCGATCCTTAGTTCTGTCCCTCACTGTCACAGAGAGAACTAACTTCAACCTACTGAAGTACACACCACCCTTTGGCCTTGGCTTTGAGTAAATAGCACCACCTATAGGGACAACAATGAAATTACATAATAAGTGATTGACTGACGATTGAGAGTTTGATAGAGGGCTAGATTCAAACAAATTGACATCATCAAATCAAAGTTTATTTGTCACGTGCGCCGAATACAACAGATGTACAGTGAAATGCTTACTTATAGGCCCTAACAAACAGTGCAATTTCTAAGTAAAAATAAAAATAATAATTGGGTATTTAGGTGAACAATAGGTAAGTAAAGAAATAAAAACAACAGTAAAAAGACAAAATATCGGTTGTTTTGGCGGTTAGAGGTCTGTTGCATGACCTTATTGGGGACACTGTCATTGGATGCAACAGAACCACACCAGATTTCCATCCGACGAATCACATGCAGCCACGTTACAAGTTCAAACACTCACATTTCATTGATAGTCAGAACTTCCCCCATCCAAATAAACATGACAACATGTGCTGACGTTTCAGAGGGATTCTTTCTAACATGGATAGAGCCTACACATTCTAGTGAAGTGTTCAACTTCCTTCTCAGTAGGGATAATAAGGAAGGAAGTGATTTGTGATACATAAGAGCAGCAGCTCACCGATATGTCAGCTCATACTGCAGTTACCTCTCCAACACTGATATGTCAGCTCATACTGCAGTTACCTCTCCAACACTGATATGTCAGCTCATACTGCAGTTACCTCTCCAAAACCGATATGTCAGCTCATACTGCAGTTACCTCTCCAACACCGATATGTCAGCTCATACTGCAGTTACCTCTCCAACACCGATATGTCAGCTCATACTGCAGTTACACCTCCAACACTGATATGTCAGCTCATACTGCAGTTACCTCTCCAACACTGATATGTCAGCTCATACTGCAGTTACCTCTCCAACACTGATATGTCAGCTCATACTGCAGTTACCTCTCCAACACTGATATGTCAGCTCATACTGCAGTTACCTCTCCAACACTGATATGTCAGCTCATACTGCAGTTACCTCTCCAACACCGATATGTCAGCTCATACTGCAGTTACACCTCCAACACCTCCAAAACATCTGTTACGTGGTTGTCAGCCAACGCTGGTTAGCGCTACACCTCCAACACCTCCAAAACATCTGCTACGATCTGATTGAATCCAGGCCCGAGTTGTATCAATACACACAAGGCTTGTGTAATTAAAGGAGAATGGGAGTATGATTGAGCTGTCAAAGCATACACAAGGAGTCAGGGAGTGTCATTGCTATAGGCTAAAAAAGGCCCTAAGGCTTCCAGTCCAACCATTAGCCTAGCTACGGTCAACCACAAACACACCACACCAGCCACATTCAAGTCCATTATTCAAAATGGCCCAGTTAATTGAAATGAAAACATCCAGAAACCCCTGTTCGAGATCCTTTCAATGTAATGTTTGTTTTCACACTCTAGAGTTCCACGATATTCTGTTTCCACATTACGATTCAACAGATGATGCCATTTTC
>NC_060198.1:1368730-1398730 GCF_021184085.1 Oncorhynchus gorbuscha
GAGAGAGAGAGAGAGAGAGAGAGAGAGAGAGAGAGAGAGAGAGAGAGAGAGGGAGGGAAGCGAGGGAGAGAGAGAGAGAGAGGGAAAGGGAGGGAAGCGAGGGAGAGAGAGAGAGAGAGGGAAAGGGAGAGAGAGAGAGGGAGAGAGAGAGAGAGGGAAAGGGAGGGAAGCGAGGGAGAAAAAAGAAAGAAAGGAAGTTTAACTTTCTTTCATCTCTTGTCACGTCACAAGTGACATCTACTCAACAACCTCTCTCTTTCACTGACATGATCCTGACATATATTCCTCTGAAATCCCTTTCAGAGTCCTACTTGCTACTTCTCATGCCAATGCGCAGCACTTTACTGGTCGTGTTAGTGAATAGGAGAAGACGGCCCAAGCTGATAGTTCAAAATAACACGATGTAAAAAGATCTCTATGCAATGCACACCAACAAACTTCAACAGAATAAAGGTATTTAAATAATATAATATAAAAATATCAGAATACACACATTTGCTACCAGAACTCAAACAGTGAGTGAATAGTCTTCTTCTCTTTTCAGGAGACAGCCCAACCCAAACACCTTTCAGTCCTTATCAATATCATGTCAATATCAAACTTGACTGGTCCGTCTGCTCAGTCGTGGTCCATCTTACAACTACACAAAACACAGTCTGACCTGATCTTGACCTCTCACTGCAGATGGGACAATTTAATTCTCCCCTTATTATCTGTGGTGAGTGCTATCCAGTATCCTTGAGACATCCCTACCCTAAACCCCTACCCTTACAATATCTTGTATTTAATGTATTTTACCATTATTTAACTAGGCAAGTCAGTTTAAGAACAAATTCTTATTTTCAATGACAGCCTAGGAACAGTGGGTTAACTGCCTGTTCAGGGGTAGAACAACAGATTCGTACCTTGTCAGCTCGGGGGTTTGAACTTCCAACCTTCCAGTTACTAGTCCAACACTCTAACCACTAGGCTACCCTGCCGCCCTTTTAATGCTGGGGTACGGCCATCCCAGGGATTGCAGATATCACAGACATATAATCTATCTGTGTCTTATTTTGTTGACCTTTGACGCCTCATCCCTTCACTGGCCTTATGTCCATTCCGTGCAGTCAAATCCATGGTGAGATTAGATTGGATTAAATGTGATGGTTGCCACGGTGACGGGCCCCCATCTTGAGTTTTGATGTGAGGCTGCTTCACGTCAAGGTTGTCTGTTATTGGCAGGATCATTTTACAGGTTGTGGGAAAACGTCTGCAGCATTGTCACATGGATCTGCGGTATTTTAGGTCATTGTCAATAGCATTGGTTTTGACTGGGATGGATTATTTGTGGCAAAGTATCGCCATCTAGTGTTTGGAATGAGAGGTGACAGTGAGTTGAAAACAAGGAAGAGCATTCAGTACATTTAGAGCAGTGGTGAAAAAAGTTCTCAAATCAAATTCTATTTGTCCCATGTGCCGAATACAACAGGCTGCTGCTGCACTCTGTTATTATCTATCATAGTCACTTTAATAACTCTACCTACATGTACATATTACCTCAATTATCTCAACACCAGTGCCCCCGCACATTGACTCTGTACCGGTACCCTCTGTATGTAGCCCAGCTATTGTTATTTACTGCTGCTCTTTAATTATTTGTTATTCTTATCTCTTACTTTTTTTTAGGTATTTTCTTAAAAATGCGTTGTTGGTTAAGGGCTCTGTTGTACCTGTTGTAAATCACTCAAATAAAAATAAGGGTCACCCAGTAAAATACTACTTGAGTAAAAGTATTTCGTTTTAAATATGTTGCTAAAATATACTTAAGTATCAAAACTTAAAGTATAAATCATTTCAAATTCCTTAGATTAAATAAACCAGACGGTACAATTTTATTTGTATTTTTTTAAATGTACGGATAGCCAGGGGCACACTCCAACACAGACATAATGTACAGATAGCCAGGGGCACACTCCAACACAGACATAATGTACAGATAGCCAGGGGCACACTCCAACACAGACATAATTTACAGATAGCCAGGGGCACACTCCAACACAGACATAATTTACAGATAGCCAGGGGCACACTCCAACACAGACATAATTTACAGATAGGGGCACACTCCAACACAGACATAATTTACAGATAGCCAGGGGCACACTCCAACACAGACATAATTTACGGATAGCCAGGGGCACACTCCAACACAGACATAATTTACAGATAGCCAGGGGCACACTCCAACACAGACATAATTTACAGATAGCCAGGGGCACACTCCAACACAGACATAATTTACAGATAGCCAGGGGCACACTCCAACACAGACATAATTTACAGATAGCCAGGGGCACACTCCAACACAGACATAATTTACAGATAGCCAGGGGCACACTCCAACACAGACATAATGTACGGATAGCCAGGGGCACACTCCAACACAGACATAATTTACAGATAGCCAGGGGCACACTCCAACACAGACATAATTTACAGATAGCCAGGGGCACACTCCAACACAGACATAATTTACAGATAGCCAGGGGCACACTCCAACACAGACATAATTTACAGATAGCCAGGGGCACACTCCAACACAGACATAATTTACAGATAGCCAGGGGCACACTCCAACACAGACATAATGTACAGATAGCCAGGGGCACACTCCAACACAGACATAATGTACGGATAGCCAGGGGCACACTCCAACACAGACATAATTTACAGATAGCCAGGGGCACACTCCAACACAGACATAATTTACAGATAGCCAGGGGCACACTCCAACACAGACATAATGTACGGATAGCCAGGGGCACACTCCAACACAGACATAATTTACAGATAGCCAGCGGCACACTCCAACACAGACATAATTTACAGATAGCCAGGGGCACACTCCAACACAGACATAATTTACAGATAGCCAGCGGCACACTCCAACACAGACATAATTTACAGATAGCCAGGGGCACACTCCAACACAGACATAATGTACGGATAGCCAGGGGCACACTCCAACACAGACATAATGTACAGATAGCCAGCGGCACACTCCAACACAGACATAATTTACAGATAGCCAGGGGCACACTCCAACACAGACATAATTTACAGATAGCCAGCGGCACACTCCAACACAGACATAATTTACAGATAGCCAGGGGCACACTCCAACACAGACATAATGTACAGATAGCCAGCGGCACACTCCAACACAGACATAATTTACAGATAGCCAGGGGCACACTCCAACACAGACATAATTTACAGATAGCCAGCGGCACACTCCAACACAGACATAATTTACAGATAGCCAGGGGCACACTCCAACACAGACATAATTTACAGATAGCCAGGGGCACACTCCAACACAGACATAATGTACAGATAGCCAGGGGCACACTCCAACACAGACATAATGTACAGATAGCCAGGGGCACACTCCAACACAGACATAATGTACAGATAGCCAGGGGCACACTCCAACACAGACATAATGTACAGATAGCCAGGGACACACTCCAACACAGACATAATGTACAGATAGCCAGGGGCACACTCCAACACAGACATAATGTACGGATAGCCAGGGACACACTCCAACACAGACATAATGTACAGATAGCCAGGGGCACACTCCAACACAGACATAATGTACGGATAGCCAGGGGCACACTCCAACACAGACATAATGTACAGATAGCCAGGGTCACACTCCAACACAGACATAATGTACAGATAGCCAGGGGCACACTCCAACACAGACATAATGTACAGATAGCCAGGGGCACACTCCAACACAGACATAATGTACAGATAGCCAGGGACACACTCCAACACAGACATAATGTACAGATAGCCAGGGTCACACTCCAACACAGACATAATGTACAGATAGCCAGGGTCACACTCCAACACAGACATAATGTACAGATAGCCAGGGTCACACTCCAACACAGACATCATTTACAAACAAACCATGTGTGTTTAGTGAGTCCACCAGATCAGAGGCAGTAGGGATGACCAGGCATATTTTCTTGATAAGTGCATGAATCAGATTATTTTCCCGTGCTGTTAAGCATTCAATGAGTACTTTTGGCTGTCAGGGAAAATGTATGGAGTAAAAAGTACACTCTTTGTAGTGAAGTAAAAGTAAAAAGTTAAATATAAATAGTAAAGTAAAGATACCCCCCCCAAAAAAACTTAAGTAGTACTTTAAATTATTTTTCCTTCAATAATTTACACTGGATAGCTGGTGGGAGGCTGGTGGGAGGAGCTATAGGAGGACACTCTCATTGTAATGGCCGGAATGTAAAAAAGGGAACTTGGTCAGACATGGGGTTTCCATATGCTTGATCTGTTCTATACAGTTCTATTTATTCCATTCCAGACATTACATGAGCCTGTCCTCCTATAGCTCCTCCCACCAGCCTGGATTAGAGCCACCATGCCCAGAAAGGACTCTTTGGTTTAGATATTACAGTAAGACCATTTTTTTAACTGATCCGCTTGTTACCATAACCAGCGTCCTCTTAAAGCACAATATCAAAACAGCATTACGCTTCATGTCCAAGACCTTTGGTTTCATTGAAAGTATCAAATTGCATATCTTTCTCACCAAACAGCCATAGTCAACCTGTTTGCTTTAATCACATCTGAACATATTTTACCTAAAGGCTTACTCATTTATGCCTTTGGCTGTTTATTGCCCCAAAGTCATTCATTGGCCAGATTTATTCAAAACATTCAAGTTTTATATTACTGCTATTCATGTTTTATATTACTGCCATTGTACAAAGTACAGATTCCTAGGCGAGACGTCAAAAACCTGTCAGTACTTGAGAACTGCTGGTAAAAGGTAGTTGAAGGGGCATTTGAAGTGAATGTGGTTTGGTTGATTCAATATGAAAAACCCATCTGGTGAGTTTAGTTCTGTTTATTATTTTGCTCTAAATATAAAGATATAAGATACACACGATTACTAGCCTAGTCAAAACGGCATGCTCTAGCCTTGGCTCAGACTTTTGTTGACAATGTATCGTATACAAGCTGACACCCATTATAATGTGTGCTTTATGTTTTTAATGTGTAAAAGTCAAGTCTAAACAGTGTTCAGATTACCCCTGGCAGACAACTTGTATACTATTCCATCCTTAAATGCACTAAATCCTTCCCTCTTTTGTGTCCAGAACGTACATTGGTTGTCATCGGCAACCTTGGAGCTATATCATGGGCTGCCCTGGAAGGAGGCGAAGAGAAGCCCCTGGGGACCACCAGACTCTGGGTTACTACAGGCACCATCTCAGGACGCCCCCTCTCTGTGGTAAACATGCCTGGTGCAGTAACCACCACCCAGAGCCAGGGGGTGCTACAGGTGAGTGTGGTGTGGCATGTGTCTGCCTTGTCATGCTGTGCTTGTGTCTGCCTTGACACACGTCCCAAGGATCCCAGATAGCAAGGACCCATGTTTTTGTGTCTGCTGTTTGTCTGTTTTGGATTTCTCTGTTGTTGTTTCTTGTTCTTATTTATGTTTTTCTCCGTAGAGTGTGTTGAGACTGGGTGAATCTCAATTGTACATCCTTGATTCCACCTGTCACATCCCCTTGCCACGTTCTGAAAATACATTGGAGGAACACCAGATCTTCTGCTCCAATCTGCTTTGAGAAGGAGACAAGGAGGGAGGACGTGAGGAATAAAGGAAATATAATTGAGTATTACCCACTGTGAAAGGCACTTCAAATAAATTGTGACAACTTATCTACAGGACTGGGCTATGGAGTGTCTGTCCCTGTCTGAGTGTTCCAAGGGGATCCACTCTTTCCTCCTGGTGGCGCCGTTGGGTCGTCTC
The DNA here is from genome assembly GCF_021184085.1 of Oncorhynchus gorbuscha. Taxonomy (NCBI): domain Eukaryota; kingdom Metazoa; phylum Chordata; class Actinopteri; order Salmoniformes; family Salmonidae; genus Oncorhynchus; species Oncorhynchus gorbuscha. The sequence continues at coordinate 1,374,570 of NC_060198.1, forward strand.
ACAGAGCAGGAGAGAAGAGGGGCTCAATGCATCCGAAGGATGTTCGGAGAGAGGGCCCATGGCTTCACTCAGGTCCTCTTTACCTACGAGCTGGAGCAGAAGGATAGTCTTGAGGATCTACTGAAGGAGAGAGAGGCCAAGAGGCTGATTGAGGAGTGCGGGGGACGTTTTCACGTCTGCCCAAAGAGCATTGGTGAAGAGCTGGAAGTCACAGGGTTACTGGGGAAGGTCGACTCCATTTTGGATCAGGGCACAGACCCCTGCTACACCGTGGAGATGCACCAAGAAGCTCAACCGCTATTGGTGGAGTTTAGGGAGCAGCTTAAGGGCCTATTGGATGGCTTTATCAGACTTAAGGAAAGGATCAATGAAAGGGAGATAATGCAAGTGAATGTGGAGAATTTGGAACACAGGATCTTCAGAGAGAAGCTAGCGAGGCTTCAAGATGAGCTCTTGTTGAAGCAGATGGAGAAAGAAAGAGACAGTGGCATGGAGGACGAGGCGCTAAGCTTTATATATGAGTTGGACAGGTTAGTTGACAAGCTTGCCCTAAAAAGAGTGAGAGCAGTCGAGGAGGACCATAAGAGCAGAGAGGACGTGCAGAGGTTTAGGGAGGAGTTGGGGAGGATGGTGGATGAAATGGTTACCAATCAGAAACACAAGCATAGACAGATGTGTCGGGAGAAGGGAGAAGAAGAGTGGGAGCTTCAGAACTTCAGGGAACAGCTAGAAAGACTGGAAAACAACATGAAAAAGACAGAGAAGAGAGGGGACAGGAAAGAGACGGGAGGGAAGGAGTTTGTGAAGGGGACAGGAAAGAGACGGGAGGGAAGGAGTTTGTGAAGGGGACAGGAAAGAGACGGGAGGGAAGGAGTTTGTGAAGGGGACAGGAAAGAGACGGGAGGGAAGGAGTTTGTGAAGGGGACAGGAAAGAGACGGGAGGGAAGGAGTTTGTGAAGGGGGCAGGTAAGAGAAGGGAGAAGGAGTTTGTGAATGGGGCAGGAAAGGGGGATGAGGGAGAGAGAGATTCCAGAGGGAAGCACGGAGGGAGGGTTTGACATGGGTCAACAGTTTAAAGGAATGATGCAGAACTTGGGGAATATCGGGAATATCAGGAAAAAGAGGAGAAGAGCTTGGAGGAAAGGAACATGTGATTAAAAGGGTGCTGGAAATTATCTATAGTTTCTAGCTATTGGCTACATTAATTTAATACATTATTTTTTATGGATGACATTCTATGATGCATTTTAAACAAATCAATGAATGTTGATGATATTGTGTGTCAGGTTGTTGCATGATAAACTGTTAAATATTTGTCATCATAGGACTAGAGAATAAACGAATAACTTTACCACGTATCATTCATTCATTAATCCTATGCTTACCATGCTGAACTTGAATTCAATAAAGATTCATCCAAATAATAGCAAAACAATACTGCACATCCATAATCACTTAGAAAGATGCAAATAATAGCAAAACAATACTGCACATCCATAATCACTTAGAAAGATGCAAATAATAGCAAAACAATACTGCACATCCATAATCACTTAGAAAGATGCAAATAATAGCAAAACAATACTGCACATCCATAATCATAATCACTTAGAAAGATGCAAATAATTGCACATCCATAATTTACATTTACATTTAAGTCAAAGATGCAAATAATCATAGAAATAAAACATTGTATCTCAGTGCTCCGCTGTCCTTGTGAGGGAGTTTGTTCCCCTCTGACCTGTACCTTTATATGTTTTATTTTACCATTATTTAACTATGGTCAAGTCAGTTATTGAGAGAACTTGGGAAGAACTAGAATTCTTAATTTACAATGACGGCACATCCTAATCACGACAAAACAATACTGCACATCCATAATCACTTAGAAAGATGATGCAAAACAATAGCACATCCATAATCCTTGATCAAACCAGGTACTAGAAAGAGTGACGCCTCTAATCACTGAAAGATGCAAATAATAGAATACTGTGATGCAAATAATCATAGAAATATATCCTATATCCCTGTACCACATTATTTAACTAGGCGCAGTGCTTATTTACCGCCGCAGCCTCTGAAGCGATGCAAAGATGGCGTCCTTGCAAAGAGTGGCTATCTGCAATGCACGTTTACTCAACTCTGTAGGACTGTCTTCTGGCCACCGTCGGGCTTGGTCGCTGCTTGCCTCGGCTAGACATGGAGAAACCTGTGCCACGGCGATCTTGGGGATACAACGGTGCAGGATAGGGGGCGACTTTGGCTGTTTGAGACCTGAAAATGCAGTGACATTGAGACTCACAGGTGAGAGAGGAAGGACTGTCTGGAGTTGGTGTCAGTGAACCTAGGTAGTAGTTTGTATCTATAGAAAGATATTTGTTTTGTCAATCATTCTGTAAATGTCGTTTTTGTGTTTTCATGTCGCGATCAGACATTCGACACTTGGTCGGTACAGCTGCAACAACAATGTGCAGTAGCTGGACGTGCATGATGTAACGTTAACTGTCCTCAAGCACAATATGGACATGACACAATCTACAGTGTCTGCACTGGTAGTTAACTAACTAGCTAGTCCGTATAGCTAGCTAGCTAGTACAGTACACTTCGAAATGCATTCTCATTATTTGTCGAGCTAGTTAGCTATGTCTAACACAGACATGCCAAACACCATTACCCAGAATGCTCTGCTTCAATACAAGGACAGAAGTTATGGCTCTTTGACGCAGCTCATATCTCCTTCTCCACAGGACTGAGGTCCCCCCATGTTGTCAGCAGTAGTCACTCCTTCCACACCAGCTGCTCCTCAGCTAACAAACAGGACTTGTATGATGTTCTGGGGGTGCCTCGCACAGCCACTCAGAAAGAGATCAAGAAAGCCTACTATCAGGTGAGAGGGTTGTCTATTAGGAGAGCCTGCACCTGTAGCTCTGTTGCTGTGTGGGTTGTTGTTGCAGAAATATAGGCCTAGACTGTTGTCATTATGGAGTTCTAGAATGTTCATGAACATTGATTCAAACTTCATTTGTAAACATTGAAATAGTACATGGCCTTGCCCAGTGAAATCAGCTGGGTAGGCTATATAATACCATTGGTCTATCCTATTCCAGATGGCTAAGAAGTACCACCCAGACACCAACCAGGATGACCCTCAGGCCAAGGAGAAGTTTGCCAAGCTGGCAGAAGCCTACGAGGTAGGCATTCAATTGGTCCCTGGCATCAATTGGTCCTGCATGTTTTCGACTGGCCAATAATTACATTTCCAATATAGCAAAATGCTCTACCAAGCCAGGCATAGGATCTGATGAGGAGCTGACCCTAGATCTGTACCTATTTGAGCAACTTCTAGTCTCTTCTATATTATCTGTAGATTGACAGTGACACACAACCCCTTATCAATGACTGGGATATTGTTCCTGATGCTGTTCCCCCAAGGTGCTGAGTGACGAGGTCAAGAGGAAGCAGTATGACACGTACGGAGCGGCAGGCTTCGACCCCAGCCAGACGGGAGGGGGGGCCGGGGGACAGCAGTACTGGAGGGCCGGGGGGGCCAGCGTCGACCCAGAGGAAATGTTCAGGAAGATCTTCGGGGAGTTCACAGGAGCGCAGGGTTTCGGAGACTTCAACAGCATGTTTGAACAGAGGCCAGAGGTGTGGTTATATGTACATATATATATATATACATGTTATAACAGATTAATAACCCGGTTATAACATGTTTCATGATTCGGTATAATTGGTAGAATGTACAAGTTCTAATGCACAGCAACGTTACATGATTTCATGTGAATGTTTAGAGCGTGTTCAGTTATTCATATTCAGTCATATGTTTAGAGCGTGTTCAGTTATTCATATTCAGCCATATGTTTAGAGCGTGTTCAGTTATTCATATTCAGCCATATGTTTAGCGTGAGTTATTCATATTCAGCCATATGTTTGCTGCTCAGTTATTCATATTCAGCCATATGTTTAGAGCGTGCTCAGTTATTCATATTCAGCCATATGTTTAGAGCGTGTTCAGTTATTCATATTCAGCCATATGTTTAGAGCGTGCTCAGTTATTCATATTCAGCCATATGTTTAGTTATTCATATTCAGCGTGCTCAGTTATTCATATTCAGCCATATGTTTAGAGCGTGCTCAGTTATTCATATTCAGCCATATGTTTAGAGCGTGCTCAGTTATTCATATTCAGCCATATGTTTAGAGCGTGCTCAGTTATTCATATTCAGCCATATGTTTAGAGCGTGCTCAGTTATTCATATTCAGCCATATGTTTAGAGCGTGTTCAGTTATTCATATTCAGCCATATGTTTAGAGCGTGCTCAGTTATTCATATTCAGCCATATGTTTAGAGCGTGCTCAGTTATTCATATTCAGCCATATGTTTAGAGCGTGCTCAGTTATTCATATTCAGCCATATGTTTAGAGCGTGTTCAGTTATTCATATTCAGCCATATGTTTAGAGCGTGCTCAGTTATTCATATTCAGCCATATGTTTAGAGCGTGCTCAGTTATTCATATTCAGCCATATGTTTTAATCTAACTCTTTCTCCCTCGCTCTCACACCTTATTACCTTCCCCATTTTTCTCCCACTATACCTCCGTCTTTTTACCCTTTTCTCTCTCTCCCCTTTCCTGTCTCTCTGTTCCCTCCCTCTTTCTCTCCCCTTTCCTGTCTCTCTGTTCCCTCCCTCTCTCTCTCCCCTTTCCTGTCTCTCTGTTCCCTCCCTCTCTCTCAGTTTGTGATGGAGCTGACGTTCACCCAGGCAGCTAAGGGAGTGAACAAGGAGATGACAGTGAACCTGGACGATGCCTGTCAGAGATGTGACGGTAAAGGTAGCGAGCCAGGAACCAAGGTCCAGCACTGTCACTACTGTAACGGCACCGGCATGGTGAGTGGTGTCAACCTACTGTCACTACTGTAACGGCACCGGCATGGTGAGTGGTGTCAACCTACTGTCACTGTAACGGCACCGGCATGGTGAGTGGTGTCAACCTACTGTCACTACCACCGGCATGGTGAGTGGTGTCACTGTCACTACCTACTGTCACTACTGTAACGGCACCGGCATGGTGAGTGGTGCAACCCACTGTCACTACTGTAACGGCACCGGCATGGTGAGTGGTGTCAACCTGTCACTACTGTCACTACTGTAACGGCATGGTGGTGTCAACCTACTGTCACTACTGTAACGGCACCGGCATGGTGAGTGGTGTCAACCTACTGTCACTACTGTACGGCACCGGCATGGTGAGTGGTGTCAACCCACTGTCACTACTGTAACGGCATGGTGAGTGGTGTCAACCCACTGTCACTACGGCACCGGCTGTAACGGCATGGTGAGTGGTGTCAACCCACTGTCACTACTGTAACGGCATGGTGAGTGGTGTCAACCCACTGTCACTACTGTAACGGCATGGTGAGTGGTGTCACTGTCACTACTGTAACGGCATGGTGAGTGGTGTCACTACTGTCACTACTGTAACGGCATGGTGAGTGGTGTCAACCCTACTGTCACTACAACGGCATGGTGAGTGGTGTCAACCTACTGTCACTACTGTAACGGCATGGTGAGTGGTGTCAACCCACTGTCACTACGGCATGGTGAGTGGTGTCAACCTACTGTCACTACTGTAACGGCACCGGCATGGTGAGTGGTGTCAACCTACTGTCACTACTGTAACGGCACCGGCATGGTGAGTGGTGTCAACCCACTGTCACTACTGTAACTGTCACTACCGGCATGGTGAGTGGTGTCAACCCACTGTCACTACTGTAACGGCACCGGCATGGTGAGTGGTGTCAACCCACTGTCACTACTGTAAACGGCATGGTGAGTGGTGTCAACCCACTGTCACTACATGGTGAGTGGTGTCAACCCACTGTCACTACTGTAACGGCATGGTGAGTGGTGTCAACCCACTGTCACTACTGTAACGGCATGGTGAGTGGTGTCAACCCACTGTCACTACTGTAACGGCTCCGGCATGGTGAGTGGTGTCAACCTACTGTCACTACCGGCATGGTGAGTGGTGTCAACCTACTGTCACTACTGTAACGGCACCGGCATGGTGAGTGGTGTCAACCTACTGTCACTACTGTAACGGCACCGGCATGGTGAGTGGTGTCAACCTACTGTCACTACTGTAACGGCACCGGCATGGTGAGTGGTGTCAACCTACTGTCACTACTGTAACGGCACCGGCATGGTGAGTGGTGTCAACCTACTGTCACTACTGTAACGGCTCCGGCATGGTGAGTGGTGTCAACCTACTGTCACTACTGTAACGGCATGGTGAGTGGTGTCAACCTACTGTCACGATCAGGGACCAGGGCCTGTATTCCCAAAGCGTTACACAATGATTTATTATGATTTAAAAGGCGAAACTGATCCTAGATCAGAACTGCTACTTTGAGTACAGGCCCTGATGTTTTACATGGTTGTCTCCACCATGACCGTATCCCTTTTATAAAACAGACATCTCAGGGAGGCAGTGGCTATTCTAAATTCACTATCTATTCCATTTACTTCAGAGCTTAAATCTTTTGATCCGCACTCCCATAACGTAAGGCACTTTTATTATCATTATAGTGTAGTAATATCCATGTTAAAAATGTCTGATCATCTTAATGTTGGTCTCTGTGCTTCCCCCTGTAGGAGTCTATAAACACCGGTCCCTTCATGATGCGCTCAACGTGTCGACGCTGTGGTGGGCGGGGCTCCATCGTGACCACGCCCTGTGTGATGTGTCGCGGCTCGGGGCAGACCAAACAGAGACAGACCGTCACCGTGCCTGTACCCGCAGGTGAGAGAGAGGGGTGTGAGAGAGAGAGACACTGAGTGACAGTGTGTCTCTGGCTGGGCCATGATACGAGGAGACAATTGTTCAATGATGTGATGAAAATGCAGGTTGACTTCAGACATGGACTGATGTTGTTTTACACTGGTGTCTTGCAGGAGTAGACAATGGACAGACTGTACGAATGCCAGTGGGGAAGAAGGAAGTCCACATCACATTTAGAGTAAGTGTGGACAGCATTTAGCTAGTTGTTTAGCCTCCCCTTCACTGAGCTCCCAGACATCAGTTATACGACAGTATGCTTTTGCTTTCTCTTTGGGAGTTTGGGTGTGTAGATATGTGAAGGATTATTCATGTCAGTCCATGTTTGATTGATTGTGGTTCTGATGATCCAGCTTGGCTTTGCCTGACCCACCTGAAGCCTTACTAATATTCTGGAGACCTGTCCACTATGAAAAAACATTGGGGAAACAATTGTATTTTTCTAATTTGTGAGACACTTATTATGACAGTTATATTTGTGATGGTTCTGATGGTCTGGTATCTCCTTCTCTCCAGGTCCAGAGGAGTCCAGTGTTCAGACGTGATGGGATCAACATCCACTCTGATGTCCACATCTCTGTAGCCCAGGCTATTCTGGGGGGCTCTGCTAGAGCACAGGGACTCTACAACACCATAGATATACAGGTGGGAGAAAGAGTTAGATCTCTGTAGGCCAGGCTATACTGGGGGGTTCTGCCTGGGCACAGGGACTCTACAACACCATAGCTATACAGGTGGGAGAAAGAGTTAGATCTCTGTAGGCCAGGCTATACTGGGGGGTTCTGCCTGGGCACAGGGACTCTACAACACCATAGATATACAGGTGGGAGGAAGAGTTAGATCTCTGTAAGCCAGGCTATACTGGGGGGCTCTGCCTGGGCACAGGGACTCTACAACACCATAGCTATACAGGTGGGAGGAAGAGTTAGATCTCTGTAGGCCAGGCTATACTGGGGGGCTCTGCCTGGGCACAGGGACTCTACACACACTCACGTCCAGTTTGTAGGTACACCACACTGTTCACCAAACTGAATCGCTCCTACAAACAGTGAGTCACGTGGCTGTGGCTTGTTGTATAAAGCAGGCAGAAGGGCATCAAGGCATTGATTTTCTGTTGGATTAAACGTTAGACTTAAAAAGGAGTGACCTTAAGGGACTTTGAGTGTGGTATGATCGGCGGTGCCAGGCGCACCGGATCCAGTATCTCAGAAACGTCCGCCCTCCTGGGCTTTTCACGCACAACGGTGTGACAAACAAAAAACATCCAGTCAGCGGCAGTCTAGTCGGCTGAAACAGCTCGATGATGCGAGAGGTCGAAAGGAGAATAGCAAGAATTGTGCACACTATCAGGCGTGCCACAAACATACAAATAACGGCGCAGGACGGCATCTTGGAACGCACAAATCATTGGTCCTTGTCACCGATGGGCTATTGCAGCAGACGACCACACCAGGTTCCACTCCTATCAACTAAAGATAGGAAAGGCAGCTCCTGTGGGCATGTGAACACTGGACACATGAGGAGTGGAGAAACATCACCTGGTACATGACAGCGAGTTCAGTTTAGTTGAGTGGCCTGGACAGTCCCCAGACCTCAACCCTACAGGGCATCTTTGAGATGAGATGGAATGAGATGTTTGCAGCATGAATGTGCCACCAGTCTAATCTGCAGTAACTGCATAATGCCATCGCGTCGGCATGGACCAACATCCTTGTGGGACGTTTCTGACACATTGTAGAATACCCCGAAGAATTCAGGCTGTTCTGGAGGCAAAAGAGGGGTCTGACCCGGTACGAGGTGAGTGTATACAGGTGTGAGGGAGGGAAAAGGGGGGTCTGGCCCTGTACGAGGTGAGTGTATACAGGTGTGAGGGAGGGAAAAGGGGGGTCTGACCCGGTACGAGGTGAGTGTATACAGGTGTGAGGAAGGGAAGATGGATGGAGCCAAATACAGGACCATTCTGGAAGAAAACCTGATGGAGTCTGCAAAAGACCTGAGACTGGGATGGAGATTTGTCTTCCAACAAGACAATGATCCAAAACATAAAGCAAAATCTACAATGGAATGGTTCAAAAATAAACATATCCAGGTGTTAGAATGGCCAAGTCAAAGTCCAGACCTGAATCCAATCGAGAATCTGTGGAAAGAACTGAAAACTGCTGTTCACAAATGCTCTCCATCCAACCTCACTGAGCTCGAGCTTTTTTGCAAGGAGGAATGGGAGAAAATTTCACTCTCGATGTGCAAAACTGATAGAGACATACCCCAAGTGACTTACAGCTGTAATCGCAGCAAAAGGTGACGCTACAAAGTATTAACTTAAGGGGGCTGAATAATTTTGCACGCCCAATTTTTCAGTTTTTGATTTGTTAAAAAAGTTTGAAATATCCAATAAATGTCGTTCCACTTCATGATTGTGTCCCACTTGTTGTTGATTCTTCACAAAAAAATACATTTTTATATCTTTATGTTTGAAGCCTGAAATGTGGCAAAAGGTCGCAAAGTTCAAGGGGGCCGAATACCTTCGCAGGGCACTGTATTTCATTACCACGTCTTTCAATCTTACAACCATCTGGATATATGACATTAGATACCCGTTATACTGACCTCGTCAATCTGACAACCATCTGGATACCCGTTATACTGACCTCGTCAATCTGACAACCATCTGGATATATGACATTAGATACCCGTTATACTGACCTAGTCAATCTGACAACCATCTGGATATATGACATTAGATACCCGTTATACTGACCTCGTCAATCTGACAACCATCTGGATACCCGTTATACTGACCTAGTCAATCTGACAACCATCTGGATACCCGTTATACTGACCTAGTCAATCTGACAACCATCTGGATACCCGTTATACTGACCTCGTCAATCTGACAACCATCTGGATATATGACATTAGATACACGTTATACTGACCTCGTCAATCTGACAACCATCTGGATACCCGCTATACTGACCTAGTCAATCTGACAACCATCTGGATATATGACATTAGATACCCGTTATACTGACCTCGTCAATCTGACAACCATCTGGATACCCGTTATACTGACCTCGTCAATCTGACAACCATCTGGATATATGACATTAGATACCCGTTATACTGACCTCGTCAATCTGACAACCATCTGGATATATGACATTAGATACCCGTTATACTGACCTAGTCAATCTGACAACCATCTGGATATATGACATTAGATACCCGTTATACTGACCTCGTCAATCTGACAACCATCTGGATATATGACATTAGATACCCGTTATACTGACCTCGTCAATCTGACAACCATCTGGATGCCCGTTATACTGACCTAGTCAATCTGACAACCATCTGGATATATGACATTAGATACCCGTTATACTGACCTCGTCAATCTGACAACCATCTGGATATATGACATTAGATACCCGTTATACTGACCTAGTCAATCTGACAACCATCTGGATACCCGTTATACTGACCTAGTCAATCTGACAACCATCTGGATACCCGTTATACTGACCTAGTCAATCTGACAACCATCTGGATACCCGTTATACTGACCTAGTCAATCTGACAACCATCTGGATATATGACATTAGATACCCGTTATACTGACCTCGTCAATCTGACAACCATCTGGATATATGACATTAGATACCCGTTATACTGACCTCGTCAATCTGACAACCATCTGGATATATGACATTAGATACCCGTTATACTGACCTCGTCAATCTGACAACCATCTGGATATATGACATTAGATACCCGTTATACTGACCTCGTCAATCTGACAACCATCTGGATACCCGTTATACTGACCTCGTCAAGCTGACAACCATCTGGATATATGACATTAGATACCCGTTATACTGACCTCGTCAATCTGACAACCATCTGGATATATGACATTAGATACCCGTTATACTGACCTCGTCAATCTGACAACCATCTGGATATATGACATTAGATACCCGTTATACTGACCTCGTCAATCTGACAACCATCTGGATATATGACATTAGATACCCGTTATACTGACCTAGTCAATCTGACAACCATCTGGATACCCGTTATACTGACCTCGTCAATCTGACAACCATCTGGATATATGACATTAGATACCCGTTATACTGACCTAGTCAATCTGACAACCATCTGGATACCCGTTATACTGACCTAGTCAATCTGACAACCATCTGGATATATGACATTAGATACCCGTTATACTGACCTCGTCAATCTGACAACCATCTGGATATATGACATTAGATACCCGTTATACTGACCTCGTCAATCTGACAACCATCTGGATATATGACATTAGATACCCGTTATACTGACCTCGTCAATCTGACAACCATCTGGATATATGACATTAGATACCCGTTATACTGACCTCGTCAATCTGACAACCATCTGGATACCACCTTATCTGACATCTTGACATTAGATACCCAACCAGTGGGACAATCTGACAACCATCTGGATATATGACATTAGATACCCGTTATACTGACCTCGTCAATCTGACAACCATCTGGATATATGACATTAGATACCCGTTATACTGACCTCGTCAATCTGACAACCATCTGGATATATGACATTAGATACCCGTTATACTGACCTAGTCAATCTGACAACCATCTGGATATATATCTGACATCTAGATACCCGTTATACTGACCTAGTCAATCTGACAACCATCTGGATACCCGTTATATGACCTAGTCAATCTGACAACCATCTGGATACCCGTTATATGAGTCAATCTGACAACCATCTGGATACCCGTTATACTGACCTAGTCAATCTGACAACCATCTGGATATATGACATTAGATACCCGTTATACTGACCTCGTCAATCTGACAACCATCTGGATATATGACATTAGATACCCGTTATACTGACCTAGTCAATCTGACAACCATCTGGATATATGACATTAGATACCCGTTATACTGACCTAGTCAATCTGACAACCATCTGGATACCCGTTATACTGAATCAATCTGACAACCATCTGGATACCCGTTATACTGACCTAGTCAATCTGACAACCATCTGGATACCCGTTATACTGACCTAGTCAATCTGACAACCATCTGGATACCCGTTATACTGACCTAGTCAATCTGACAACCATCTGGATATATGACATTAGATACCCTGTTCAATCTGACAACCATCTGACTGACCCTACCCGTTATACTGACCTAGTCAATCTGACAACCATCTGGATATATGACATTAGATACCCGTTATACTGACCTAGTCAATCTGACAACCATCTGGATATATGACATTAGATACCCGTTATACTGACCTAGTCTTGCTTGTCCAAGCTGAAGGGTCTACTTGGCTTGTGTCGCTAGACACACTGGCAGATGTGAAAAGAGACTGGATTGACCGAACCACTGCCCTCTGTTTTGTAGATCCCTCCAGGTTGCCAGGCCGACCAGAAGATCCGTCTTCAGGGAAAGGGGATCCAGAGGATGAACAGCTATAGTTATGGAGATCACTACGTTCACATCAAGATCAGAGTACCTAAGTAAGAGAGAAAGAACACACAGAGACATGTGCGGGGACACACACTCCCAGAAACACACACATCAAATCTAGTTTTATTGGTCACATACACAGATTTACAGATGTTATCGACAGAGAAGCAAAATGCTTGTGTTTCTAGCTCCAACAGTGCAGTAATACCTAACGATACAATATGAAACACATAATACACACATGAACTATAGGAACGTCCCATAGGAACGAGAAACAGGGTGGAGTGTCTGTCAGTGCCATCTTGTAGAGGGTCTGACGTTACCACAGACCCGTTCACATTACTCTGCATGGATTTGTGTGACTGCTGCTTTCCCCTTTTCACGGTTAGAATAGCGTGTTATTAACCCTCCCTCTGGTCTTCTACCACTGTAGGAAGTTAACCCGTCGACAGCGCTCCCTGCTGCTGAGTTATGCAGAGGAGGAGACTGACGTGGAGGGGACTGTCAACGGAGTCACTGCTGCTGCCACAGGTAGGTTGTTTATACCTGGGAATTATATCGTTCCACATCACCTTGTCTTCTCCTGCCACTGCTAGCCTGTCCCCTCTCAACACACACACATTTTAAATGCTTTACTTAATCTACAAATCACATTACAGCAAATAAGGATTCAAACGTTTCAAACGCACACAAGTGTTAAAACACGCAAACATGGGTCGTATTTGGGCTGATGCATGTAGTACCTGTTTTTGTCCAGGTGGGGGCAGGAGTGGTCAGAGCTCTGAGTCTGGGGCAGGACAGGGCAGAACAGAGGGGCAGGAGAAGAAGAAAGAAGAAGAAGAGGAGGACGGCATCCTTTCCAAAATAAAGAAAATGTTTAGCTGACAGCCACACCTCAGGTAGGACCCCCCCACCCCAACACCCTAAACACTAGCTGTGTAATGTGTGTTAGTCTAACTAGACCATGTATACTATACCTTCAGAATACACACACACTAACATATACACTTCTCCAACCTGCGGTGTGGCTGTTCTATAGTACATTGGTTCCTATAGTACAGTGGTTCCTATAGTACAGTGGTTCCTATAGTACAGTGGTTCCTATAGTGCAGTGGTTCCTATAGTGCAGTGGTTCCTATAGTGCAGTGGTTCCTATAGTGCAGTGGTTCCTATAGTGCAGTGGTTCCCAACCTGCGGTGTGGCTGTTCTATAGTACAGTGGTTCCTATAGTACCGTGGTTCCTATAGTACAGTGGTTCTATAGTACAGTGGTTCCCAACCTGCGGTGTGGCTGTTCTATAGTACAGTGGTTCCCAAACTGTGGGGTGGGCACTCTCTAGGGGTCGTCAGGGAGGCCGCGGGTATACATCACATTAATATACATTAGACATGGAAAAATTAATAGAATTGCAAGACAATTAGCTTTAAATCTGCAAATGTCAGAATACACACACACTCTAACAGATCACTCCTCCAACCTGCAGTGTGGCTGTCCTATAGTAGATAGTATATAGGTCTAGATATACCTGCTGCTCATTCCTCTGCTTAGGTCTGTTCTATAGAACCAGCCTCACACCTGTAGATGTCTCCCACCAACCCTGGCTAATATAGTCACATTTGGAAGCATTTGTCTGACCTCGTCCCCCCCCCCCCCCCCCCCCATTTCCTCTCCCCAGGTGAGAGATCAACAGGACAATAATGGGAGAAGGTAAGCGACTGGCACTCCGTCCCGCTCACTCCCCTGCCTCACCTACCGCCTGGATAGAGGGAGGTAGAGAATTTGAGGGGTTTGGATTTGTTGTAAGATCATCCATTTAGACACGGAACGGGCCACCAAGAAAGCCAAGCCCTGCCACACACTGTTCAGTCCCAAATGACACAGGTGTTGGGTTGAGGAACTAAAAACTTGTTTTACCTGGAGGGGATTCAAAATGGACGTCAGCAAGGAGGACAGGAGAAGATTTGCAAAGAGAAGCGAAGACAATAATTTGAGAAAGCTTTTCACAATGAGTGTGTTTCAGATACACAAATTCTGCACAGATGATCAGGACCTGTATTCAGAGTAGGAGTGCTGATCTAGGATCAGTTCCCCGTTGTCCATTCATTTTAATCTGAGGCAGATTAAATCTATGAGACACTTTATGAATACGGGCCCTGATTTTACAATGGCTGGTCTGGAGAAGTGTCTCAGGAACCACGTCCATAAGAGAGTGTTTGTATAATCTGTGCAGAATGTGTCTAGAACACACCCATTGGCATCATGTTGTGGTCTAATAAAGGCTGATGCATTTAGTTGTATTGTCATTGTGGTGTTGTATGTGTAAGGGACAACACAGCTGTGCAAGACTTTGTTAAAAAAATATTGAAGCTGTAATACAACTTCATCAGACATAAAAAATGCTTAATTGTGGTAAATGGAGTTGATAATCGTAGTTGTATCAGTGCATCTCTAAACCCTTTTGGAGTACAGTATAGGTGGACCATGTTTTATTTATTTGGCAGCAATCAGAAAACATAGTAACAAAGTAGTAGATATACTACACTGCTCAAAATAAATGGAACACTAAAATAACATCCTAGATCTGAATGAATGAAATATTCTTATTAAATACTTTTTTCTTTACATAGTTGAATGTGCTGACAACAAAATCACACAAATTATCAATGGAGTCACACTCTAAATTAAAGTGGAAAACCACACTACAGGCTGATCCAACTTTGATGTAATGTCCTTAAATCAAGTCAAAATGAGGCTCAGTAGTGTGTGTGGCCTCAACGTGCCTGTATGACCTCCCTATAACGCCTGGGCATGCTCCTGATGAGGTGGCGGATTGTCTCCTGAGGGATCTCCTTCCAGACCTGGACTAAAGCATCTGCCAACTCCTGGACAGTCTGTGGTGCAACGTGGCGTTGGTGGATGGAGCAAGACATGATGTCCCAGATGTGCTCAATTGGATTCAGGTCTGGGGTACGGGCGGGCCAGTCCATAGCATTAATGCCTTCCTCTTGCAGGAACTGCTGACTAATTCCAGCCACATGAGGTCTAGCATTGTCTTGCATTAGGAGGAACCCAGGGCCAACCGCACCAGCATATGGTCTCACAAGGGGTCTGAGGATCTCATCTCGGTACCTAATGGCAGTCGGGCTACCTCTGGCGAGCATATGGAGGACGGTGCGTCCCCCCAAAGAAATGCCACCCCACACCATGACTGACCCACCGCCAAACCGGTCATGCTGGAGGATGTTGCAGGCAGCAGAACGTTCTCCACGGCGTCTCCAGACTGTCATGTCTGTCACGTGCTCAGTGTGAACCTGCTTTCATCTGTAAAGAGCACAGGGCGCCAGTGGCAAATTGGCCAATCTTGGTGTTCTCTGGCAAATGCCAAACATCCTGCACAGTGTTGGGCTGTAAGCACAACCCCCACCTGTGGACGTCGGGCCCTCATACCACCCTCATGGAGTCTGTTTCTGACAGTTTGAGCAGACACATTTGTGGCCTGCTGGAGGTCATTTTGCAGGGCTCTGGCAGTGCTCTTCCTGCTCCTCCTTGCACAAGGGCGGAGGTAGCGATCCTGCTGCTGGTTTGTTGCCAGTACATCTCCTGATGTACTGGCCTGTCTCCTGGTAGCGCATCCATGCTCTGGAAACTACGCTGACAGACACAGCAAACCCTCTTGCCACAGCTCACATTGATGTGCCATCCTGGATGAGCTGCACTACCTGAGCCACTTGTGTGGGTTGTAGACTCCGTCTCATGCTACCACTAGAGTGAAAGCACCGCCAGCATTCAAAAGTGACCAAAACATCAGCCAGGAAGCATAGGAACTGAGAAGTGGTCTGTGGTCACCACCTGCAGAACCACTCCTTTATTGGGGGTGTCTTGCTAATTTCCTATCATTTCCACCTGTTGTCTATTCCATTTGCACAACAGCATGTGAAATTTGTCAATCAGTGTTGCTTCCTAGGTGGACAGTTTGATTTCACAGAAGTGAGATTGACTTGGAGTTGTTTAAGTGTTCCCTTTATTTTTTTTGAGCAGTGTATATCTACTACAACAATATACAATAACGCCACATCAATCTATTTGCACAAAAATAACAATGTTGGTTTCTCCATGTGATCTGTCACTCTTTTCCCTCATCATTCCCTTTTCTGTTGTTTTCCCCTCATTGTTTACCAGTCTGCCTCGCTGTTCTCTGAACCTCAATCTCCAATGCTTACAGGTCCACCCCAACAGTGTAACGGATAAAACATAATAGAAAAATACTAACACAAGGAATAAATAAATACACAATGAGTAACGATAAAGTAGCTATATACACAGTAGCGTATGTGATGAGTGCAAGTGTGTGTTTTGACAGTATATATATATATATATATATATACACACACACACACACACACACGCGCCGTGTATATAGTCTTAACTATTTAGCAGTCTTCTGGTTTGGGGGTAGAAGCTCATCAGGGTCCAGTTGGTTCCAGACAGACGGTGCATTGCAATATACTGTGCATGTTTTTGTTTTCTTTGACTTTTTTCATTATTTCATCTTAGCGAATCACTACAGCGGGGCAGGGCTCCAAATCAATACATTCTCTAGCTTCTCATCTCCTCTCCCCTCATTTTCTTAAATAAATTGTCTATCCAATGTAGAACCTGGTCGAACATCACATTAAAGTTGATAATCATCGACGTTGTCAGCATCGTCCTCCACTGCATCACGGTGCCGAGGGGCCCCCCAGGTTCATCACTCTGACTGATCTCAGTCTGCTCCCAACTCACTGTGACAAAAGGTAGAAGCAAAATTGAGTGCAATGTAGCCTACTGTGATGATTCATCTCCTTTGTTATTTTATGTAATAGCATCTTTGCGGTTTATAGAGGATTAGTGTTACAGATGAATGGGCAATTCTGTGTGTACAGTAATTCAGTCATGATTGGCAACATGTACACCGAAGTAGTCAGCTGTGGACAAGATACACTTGTAATATGACATCGTGTGTTCTTACTGTAAGGGGGATCCAATATGATACTGCGCCTCCTTTGGTTTGTCCTGTTAGTAGGATGACCTACTGCTCCCAGAGCTAGTGGGACCACCAAGAGGAAACATGAATGTGATACAAGTCAAATACTTTACTAACTGTACTTTTGACACCCAAATTGGTGTGACAGAACTGGTGCAAAAATAGGTTAAGAAAAGTTACTTTATGGATCCTAGGAAATGTCTGTAGTAGGCCTATGCACTAGTATCTATTTATCACAGTTGAGCCTATTTGCTACACGGCCAAGTTAGTAGCCTCAACAAGCTCCGTCTCATGTTGAATTAGACATTCATCTACAGATCTCAACCCATAGAAAATCTTTGGAGGGAGTTGAAAGTCCGTGTTAGCCAGCAACAGCCCCAAAACATCACTGCTCTAGAGGAGATCTGCATTGAGGAATGGGCCAAAATACCAGCAACAGTGTGTGAAAACCTTGAAGACTTACAGAAACCATTTGACCTCTGTTATATAAAATCTTTTTTATATGACAAAGTATTGAGATAAACTTTTTTATTGACCATAATTTGCAAATAAATTCATTAAAAATCCTACAATGTGATTTTCTGGATTTTTTTTTCTAATTTTGTCCGTCATAGTTGAAGTGTACCTATGATAAATTACAGGCCTCATCTTTTTAAGTGGGAGAATTGCACAATTGGTGGCTGACTAAATACTTTTTTCCCCCACTGTATGTTAAAAAAAAACATTTATAAGTTGTTCCAAACGTCAAATTTAAGGTAGGGGTATTAAATGTTTAAATTATTGGGATCGTTAACATTTAGGAAAAAGTTGATAGCGGAAGACAAAATTGGTGTTATCACAAAACTGCCCCTAACAGGCTCCGATCATCATCATAAAGGGAGAGAAATACATGTAATTTATACCTAATACAACAATGTTGTAAGTAGGAGATCTTTCTAATTATTTGCCACGGACAAAGTGCTCCACACATCGTCGTTAACACTTGGGACAATGACATGCTGACCTGACCACCTGCTGTTATTCAATTGTTGCACCCACACTGCTCACGTGCATTAACGAGCGTCTGCATAGAATTTGGTTCCGTTTGTGACAAGTGACGATCTGCAAGTCCCGCCTCTCCCTTCTCAATGGTTTTTAGGAGCATATACCCACATTGGTGATTGAAAGATGAACTGAGGTCCACACTGGTCCAGTTGGTGGTGGTAATGCACCTTAAAGTTGGTTGCCAACCGCCATATAAATTCCAAAGAAGAAGAAGCCTGAAGTAGGAGAGATGACTAGAAACGAACTCTGTTTACCCTTTCATCTGTGGATTAATTGTCATAGAGGACCTTGTGCATTTCAGGTTAAATTTGTCCCAGGACAAATTAGCTAGCAACAGCAAGATAGCTTGCTAAACTGCCATAAATGTTTAATGCTTTTTGACCTATTCCCAAATGAATATAGTTCGTTTTGATATTTCCACCTGCTTGGACCAAATCAACATGCACACGCACGTGAGGTCTGGTCAGCGTGACAGGGAAGTGACAACAGCGAGGACCTGTATGGCAATAAGCAGTGGTGTAAAGTACTTAAGTAAAAATACTTTAAAGTACTACTTGAGTAGTTTTTTGGGGTATCTGTACTTTACTATTTATATTTTTCGCAGCTTTTACTTAACTATATTCCTAAAGCAAATAATGTACTTTTTACTCCCTATATTTCCCTGACACCCAAAAGGACTAGTTACATTTTGAATGCTTAGCAGGACAGGAAAATGGTCCAATTCACGCACTTGTACAAGACAACATGCCTGGTCATCCCTACTGCCTCTGATCTGGCGAACACACTAAACACAAATGCTTCGTTTGTAAATTATGTTTGAATGTTGAAGTGTGACCCTGGCTATCGTCTGGTTTAATGTAAGGAATTTGAAATTATTTACACTTACTTTTGATACGTAAGTTTATTTTTTTTTAAACTACATTTACTTTTGATACTTTTAGACTTACTCAAGTATTATTTTACTGTGAGACTTTCACTTTAGTCATTTTCTATTAATGCGTTTTTACTTTTACTCAAGTATGACAATTGGGGACTTTTTCCAACACTGGCAATAAGCTACTTTGAGAAGTTAAATGAGAAGGTGATAATGCAAGCTTTCTTTGGATTGGTGGATACATCTTATTATTTTAATATTGTTTAATATTCGAGGGATTTTTTTTACGTCAACCGCTTGTATTCAATGGAGCTACTTGCCTCCTAATATGAATATGCATAGCCTTCGAGACTATTCTGAAAGTATTACGAAACTTCTATTCGATCAAATAAACTTCACGAAGCAAATAAGCCATTACATGTTTTGTTCACCAAATTTAACACGTATTGATCTTCATACAAAAACCTTGGTGAGCGAAATACGAAACGCATTAACAACACATTAAAGCGCTAGAACTGATGGCCCATATGTCTGCTACAAGATTGTAAAAAAATAATCACCAAGCGCACGCTGCACAACAGTGAGTGGTTTATACTTAATACAGGAAACAAGAAAACACAATTACATTTTCGCACATAAAAAATGGATAGTGAACATTGTCACGCGTGCCACTAGTAGATCACTAATCCATTACCATTAACATTGCAAAGCATAATAACATGCTACCTCGTCCTGTATCCTGCTCAATTAACTACGAAGGCTTTGAAAAGTAAACCAGCCCAGTTCAGTAAGATCAATGTTGACTGGGACGATAACTTTCATCTGGGACTAAAAGAAAGAAGCAAAATATTGTCACCTTCATCGGTCTTCATTGTCAGCTATCCCAGTCAGAGCAATGGAAGATACCCCTTTGCTAGCTCCACACCCAGCAGCATCACAGTGGAATGTCAGAATGTTGTTTTTTGCCTCTGACCGTTCCCTCAGTTGTCTTTGTCAAGGGAAATTTGATAGCGACCATTTACAGTTCCTACTACTTCCACAGGATGTCACCAGTCTTTGGAATTGGGTTGAAGTTAATCATTGGTGCAAAGAAGAAGAGGCACATCCTGGAACAACGTTACACTGTTGAGAGTTAAGCAAGAGGGAACATGGTGCATGTTTTGTTTACTTGCTCTATTGAATACAGATTTGATCGATTAAGTCTACAATTTGATCGATTATTAACCACTTACCGAGATAGCTAACTAGCTCCTAAATTAGAAATACAACTGCAAATCATTTAGCACATTTTAGACAGTTAACTTAATAGTTCTAAGATATCTAGTTGACAAACATTTAGTTGTGAATTCCATACTGTAATTAGATCACCAAGCGCACGCTGCACAACAGTGAGTGATTTATACTTAATCTAACAAACTATTATGTTATCTAATGTATATTCATGTCAGGTTACCAACAAGGTTGTGGTTAATGTGCATGCAGCAACGTGTCCATGCCACCTGAAATTAATTAAATAAATAATAAAGACAGTGACTTTGGGAAGGTATTTTGTGGCCGATAGACCCTGAAGTAGTTGTTCCCCTTTCTCTGCAAGTGCCGCGGCTTTTGTGGAGCGATTGGTAACGATGCTTCGTGAGTGACTGTGGTTGGGGCGAGGAGAAGGACGGAGGTTATATACATGATCGATTGAAGTTGTTTCATTATGCATCAACAAGTTGTTAGTCACTTGATAACATTATAACCACTGGACAATGTAACAACTTACTACATTAACAGACAAACTGGTCAAGGGCTTGATGATTAGTTGACCAGTAGAATGTGAGGGGTATTCTTACCAAGCAGGTTTGAGTTAGCGAGGTAACTTTGGTCAACTCGGCATAACTGGTCATACCAAAGTGGCTCACTTTTCAGCCAGGTGCATTTCTATAGCAACGAATCCTTCAGAACTAACCGGATCTGGGTCAGACTAACTCAATTAATTTCCCCCCATAGGAATGGCTGAACGAAACAGAACATTTCCGTTTTCTAGGACTAAAGAGCTCGCCATTTTATGACTGCGCCACGAGTTGTGGAACAATGAAATCAGATTCAGATCCCCTTCATTTGACGTAAATGACTGAGGTGCGTTCAGTTTGCTTGAACGTTTGCTACATTACTGAACAGTTTTTACTGAACGACACGTTTCCCCAAAACGTTATTGAACAGACTTTGAGGTACGTTTGCTCCTGTTTGGTGTTGTGTAATTTTTTTTTTAAATATGAAAATATATCACATTACACGTTTAGTAATGACAGAATGCAATGTAAACTTCACGGACAGAAACACTCTTGTATGTTTTATCGATAGGAGTGGGAAAAAAGCTTGTGGTTGGGAATTGTTAAGCTTACCAAAGCACACCATAGTAGGCATAAGTAATCAAATAAATATGTTTTTCACACCATAGCCTGCAGGAGTTGTACTAACTATTCTTTCATTTTGATTAGTCAGTCAGTATTGTCAGGTAGGTTTTACAGTCAGTGTTAGGAGAAGAGGGCTGTGGTTCCTATCAGGGGGGTTGCTGGGTATTTGATTGGTAATATGTGTAGATGTTTAGGGTGAAGATCTGATTATAGATCATTCACACTGGGAGAGAATGTGTTTTCTTTCTTCACTCTATGTGTGGACGTCGATGAACAGTTCCCATTCTCCCATACAGCCTCTCAATCGCAGCCTGGCTTGACTAGTCGACCTGGATCCGTAACAAACCAGGAGTGTTGAGTGGAATTACTCAAGTCGTTGCTTTGAAACTGCAGCTTGTTGGTACAGGCAGGCATGCGCTCACCCAACAACACTAGTAACAAACTGTGTTGCTCTACTCAAGTAGGATGACTAGTGTAACCACAGCACCATCAAGTGGCTCAACTGGTAACTGCAGTATTTCACATCACTACAGTTACGTTCCTACTAAAGCCATTCCTATCCCTGCCTCAGCCCTGTCCTTCCTCCTACTTTCTCCTGCTGTAGCTGTGGTTTCTAGTGAACTGCCCCTAGTCTATTAGAGAGAGAGAGAGAGAGGTGTTTATCTTAGAAAGGGGGGATGTTATGAATGTTGTCCACAGGTGCACGCGAACATGACACAGGACTGGAGTACCTGTTTTTGTCCAGGTGGAGGCAGGAGTGGTCAATACTGCACAGAGGAGGGCCCGGAGAACAAGAAAGATGAAGAAGAGGAGGGCTACCTTTCCAAAATCAAGAACAGCTTTAGCTGATAGTCACGTCTCAGTTAGGACCCCTTTACATTAGATCTGTAATGTATGTGTCTCATTTTAACATGAGCAATCATATACATTCATAACACACACACATACACTCTATCATCATATCATTCCTCCAAGCAGCGGTGTGGCTGTTCTATTGTAGATGATATGTATAACTAAATATACTGGACCTGTTCCTAATTATTCTCCTTAGGCCTATTCCATAGAACCAGCCTCACACCTGTCTCCCACCGCTCCCATTAACCCTGACCAAAATAGTCACTTCATGAAGAGTTTGTCTGACCCCTATTTTTCATTTCCTCTCCCCAGATAAGAGATCAACAGGACAATAATGGGAGAAGGAAAGCTACTGGTGCTCCGAACTGATGTCCACTAGAGACAACAACAATGAATTGCTGGGTCTCGGGAGGATATGTCTATTAAAGTAGTCAACAGTTCCGTATGTGGTCCCATATTCGTAGCAAAGACTACATCAAGCTTGTTCCTCTGAGAACTTGTTGGATGCATTTGCAGTTTGTTTCGGTTGTGTTATGGGCTTTGTTTTATCAAATAGGAACTAAGTGAGTTAATAAGATGTTTCTGGACACGCCATGAAGAAAAATAAATAGAATAATGTTTAGTGAGAAGGTTACAGAGACTACAGTAAAACATGCTAACCTCTCACCATTACCAATAACAGGGGAGGTTAGCATTTGGGGGGGAGGTTGATATTTGTGCTTTTTTACTTTCTCACTCATCATTATTCACAATTAATTCATGATTATTCATATTCATATTAGCATCAACATGAATAGAAGTGTCCAGAAACATCTTCTTAATAGAAGTGACTCCAAACGACCCAATATATTATTCACCATTCAGTTCCTATTCGGCAAAACACAACAAAAAAACAGCAAATGTCTCCCAAGTTTGTCAAGTTAATCAAAAGCTTGATTACTACAGAGCTCCAGTATCTAACATTGTACCATGTACGTAGGCCTACTACTTCCTTGTGGATTGGACTGTTGCTTAGGCCTCTCCCAAGTACAGTCTACTACTCTGATCTGTTCTAGGTAAGACCGTTCTAAGTGGAGAAGAGAAGGACAGACTGAAAAGGAAAGCCTGCCTGTAGCAGAAGGGGTCTCCATAGTGATTGAGACAGTTGCTATGTGACCGCGTTACATTGTTTGATGTTTTTCTGTGCCGACACCTGATCCAGGGCTGTAGAGATTCTGGTCCAGAGGTTTCCAATAGACTGTGGACTTTAGTGCCATTGGTCTTCATGAGACAGACCACATGTCTTATGCCAGATCATAAGGACCAAGAGGGTGAAAGTGAAAACAGTGTTGAGTGAGCTGGCTTATAAACCCACTGCTTTTACATTCGGGTGTCGTGTCCCAAAACACATTTAAAAAGTATATAACCTTCATTTAAACACATATTCAGTCTTTGTAACAATTATTTTATTGAATTGACCCTTACTAAAAGTCAATGCTGTCGGTAGATCTACACCTAAAAGTCAATGCTGTCGGTGGGTCTACACCTAAAAGTCAATGCTGTCGGTGGGTCTACACCTAAAAGTCAATGCTGTCGGTGGGTCTACACCTAAAAGTCAGTGCTGTCGGTGG
>NC_060198.1:1403730-1418730 GCF_021184085.1 Oncorhynchus gorbuscha
GACAAGACAGTAACGACTAACAATTGGATACCACGGAATTGGGGAGAAAAAGGGGGTCAAATAAATAAATAAATAATAAATAAATACAAATAAAAAGATGATGTAAAAATGGACATGGACCCACGTAAACATTAGAGTAATAGGTCTGTTAAACCCTTTGTTTAGTGGCACACTGCTGATGTCAGCAACACTCATATCTCCCTTTCTCACATAAAACATCTCTCCATCCATCTCTCTCTCCCTCCCGCTCTCCATTTCTCACCAGCCACACTGGGTAGAGAGGGAACGGAGGAAGGAGGAGAGGAGAAGGACAGAGCCCTGGTTCTGACCGCCTTGACAAACGATGGTGGTTTTGACCTCACCACCGAGAGCTTAGTGTCAGGGCTGGGCACACGGAACACGGAACCATGGAACCCAACTCATGATGACATCATAATGAAGGGACTAGCGGTGATTTAACACTAGGAACCACAGCTACAGTAGGAGGGGAAGGGAGGGAGGACAGGGCTGAGACTGGGATAGGAAGGGGCTGTAGTGGGAAAACAATTACTGACCCAGGTTGAATATAGGATCAAACCAGGGAAATCAAGAGGCTATAGACTATGTTGGAGAATTAGCTGTGTTGGTCTGAAGTATGAGAAATCTGTCATATAAAACAGTTCAATTTCAATTCAAGGGCTTTATTGGCATGGGAAACATGTGTTAACATTGCCAAAGCAAGTGAGGTAGACAACATACAAAGTGAATATATAAAGTGAAAAACAACAAAAATGAACAGTAAACATTACACATACAGAAGTTTAAAAACAGTAAAGACATTACAAATATCATATTATATATATATATATACAATGTACAAATAGTTAAAGGACACAAGATAAAATGAATAAGCATAAATATGGGTTGTATTTACAATGGTGTTTGTTCTTCACTGGTTGCCCTTTTCTCGTGGCAACAGGTCACAAATCTTGCTGCTGTGATGGCACACTGTGGAATTTCACCCAAAAGATATGGGAGTTTTTCAAAATTGGATTTGTTTTCGAATTCTTTGTGGATCTGTGTAATCTGGGGGAAATATGTCTCTCTAATATGGTCATACATTGGGCAGGAGGTTAGGAAGTGCAGCTCAGTTTCCACCTCGTTTTGTGTCTTTCTGTCTCTGTTGTTCACAAACATGAACACACTCATAAACTCTGAGACAAAGTAGCCTGACGTCTGCTCTCTCCCAGTGAGCCTTCACTATAGTCACTTCTCCACATTACTCAGAATAAAATCACCAGCAACTGTGTTATGCAGCTCAGCGTTTTGTGTTCTTGTTCACAAACATGCATCCTCACATTACTCAGAATAAAATCACCAGCAACTGTGTATGCGCGTTCTTGCATGCATCCTTCCATGTGTGTGTGTGTGTGTGTGTGTAGCACTGGCCCCCTGTTTCCCATTTCCCCATAATCACAGTTACCCCCCAATTTACCCCTCACCACTACCCTCCTCACCCCCATCCCTGTTGATTAGGGCTCTAGATCACTGCCAGATGCAGAGGGATGTGTCTGTGTTAGCATGTGGTCCGCACGGTGTGTGTGTGTGTGTGTGTGTGTGTGTGTGTGTGTGTGTGTGTGTGTGTGTGTGTGTGTGTGTGTGTGTGTGTGTGTGTGTGTGTGTGTGTGTGTGTGTGTGTGTGTGTGTGTGTGTGTGTGTGTGTGTGTGTTTTAGCACACTATTTAGATAGCAGAGGTCACAGAGATGTGCCTAGACCTTTTCTACAGTAGTATT
Organism: Oncorhynchus gorbuscha; assembly: GCF_021184085.1. Lineage (NCBI taxonomy): Eukaryota > Metazoa > Chordata > Actinopteri > Salmoniformes > Salmonidae > Oncorhynchus > Oncorhynchus gorbuscha. The sequence continues at coordinate 1,405,504 of NC_060198.1, forward strand.
AAATTATTAACCCCGAATTCAGAATCAGATTACTAGATTACAAAATGGATACCCTGTGTTTCTTTAAATTTACTGAACGAAAATATAAACGCAACATGTAAAGTGTTGGTGACATTTTTCATCAGCTGAAATAAAAGATCCCAGAAATGTTCCATATGCACAAAAAGCTTATTATCTCAAGATAATCCATCCACCTGACAGGTGTGGCATAGCAAGAAGATGATTAAACAGCATGATCATTACACAGGTGCAGCTTGTGCTGGGAACAGTAAAAGGCCACTCTAAAATGTGCAGTTATGACACACAACACAATGCCTCGGATGACTCAAGTTTTGGGGGAGCGTGCAATTGGCATTCTGACTGCAGGAATGTCCAACAGAGAGGTTGCCAGAGAATTGAATGTTCACTTCTTGACCATTAGCCGCCTCCAATGTTGTTTTAGAGAATTTGGCAGTACATCCAACCGCCCTCACAACCGCAGACCGCGTGTAACCACGCCAGCCCAGGACCTCTACATCCAGCTTCTTCACCTGTGGGATTGTTTGAGGGGGGCGGGGGTGCTGAAGAGTATTTCTGTCTGTAATAATGCCCTTTTGTGGGGAAAAACTCATTCTGATTGGCTGAGGTGGCTTCCCAGTGGGTGGGCCTATGCCCTCGCAGGCCCTGCACCCCTGCCCAGTCATGTGAAATCCATAGATTAGGGCCTATTTATTAGGGCCTATTTATTTCAATTCACTGATTTCCTTATATGAACTGTAACTCAGTCAACTCTTTGAAATTGTAATAATACTTAATGGATATTCTGGGCTCTGTTCTCATCCCTCCAAACCTCCATACATCCAACTGCAGTTAAACAGTGAAATACGATGACATAGTGCACACAAACTGATGACCTCATGCCTGGTAATGTTTTTGGAGGTAATTTCAGTGAAATGTGTAATATTGAGGATTCAGAAGGCCAGAAGTAAAGTTCCTTTCTCCAAACTATCAATTTACTGCCTTGGAGATTATGAAAGGTCCTGTAGATTTATCGTAGTGATTCCGTAACAGAGGGCAGATGTGGAATATCCATTAACTGGGTTAGAGTGAGCTCATGGTGTGTGTGTGTGTGTGTGTGTGTGTGTGTGTGTGTGTGTGTGTGTGTGTGTGTGTGTGTGTGTGTGTGTGTGTGTGTGTGTGTGTGTGTGTGTGTGTGTGTGTGTGTGTGTGTGTGTGTGTGTGTGTGTGTGACAGTGAGCTCATGGTCCTGTGGCTCCTCCATATGATTGAATTAAAACAGTGGTGGTCGAGCAACACAACAGAGAATACAGAACCGTTTGGGTCCATTAAGACAAAAAACAAGGTCCTTTAAAACGGTTTGACCCGTGTTGCAACAGCTGTGTTTGTGGATGGGATTGAGGGCCCATACGTTTCTGAGAGTATGTGTGCAGATGTGACTGTGTGTGCTTCGATGTGTGTATGCATAGTTTGTTTTGTGTCTAAAACTAACTACACCAGAGGAGACTGGTGACTTGGTGTGTGGGAGATACTTAGTCAAGGATTTTCTCAAAATCAAAGATTACACTGCAAGCTGTGCTGTGGTCAGTCGTCCTCTTCTCTCTACTCTCTCCTGTCTCCTCCTTTTGTCACTTCTAGGTTAGACTACTGCAATGCTCTACTTTCCGGCTACCCAGATAAAGCACTAAATAAACTTCAGTTAGTGCTAAATACGGCTGCTAGAATCCTGACTAGAACCCACATTTTTTATCATATTACTCCAGTGCTAGCCTCCCTACACTGGCTTCCTGTTAAGGTAAGGGCTGATTTCAAGGTTTTACTGCTGACCTACAAAGCATTACATGGGCTTGCTCCTACCTATCTCTCTGATTTGGTCCTGCCGTACATACCTACACGTATGCTACGGTCACAAGACACAGGCCATTATGGAATGGTCTGCCTACCCATGTAAGAGATGCAAACTCGGTCTCAACCTTTAAGTCTTTACTGAAGACTCATCTCTTCAGTGGGTCATGTGATTGAGTGTAGTCTGGCCCAGGAGTGGGAAGGTGAACGGAAAGGCTCTGGAGCAACGAACCGCCCTTGCTGTCTCTGCCTGGCCGGTTCCCCTCTTTCCCACAGGGATTCTCTGCCTCTAACCCTATTACAGAGGCTGAGTCACTGGCTTACTGGGGCTCTTTCATACTGTCACTAGGAGGGGTGCGTCACTTGAGTGGGTTGAGTCACTGATGTGATCTTTCTGTCTGGGTTGGCGCCCCTCCCTTGGGTTGTGCTGTGGCGGAGATCTTTGTGGGCTATACTCGGCCTTGTCTCAGGATGGTAAGTTGGTGGTTGAAGATATCCCTCTAGTGATGTTGGGGCTGTGCTTTGGAAAAGTGGGTGGGGTTATATCCTTCCTGTTTGGCCCTGTCCGGGGGTGTCCTCGGATGGGGCCACAGTGTCTCCTGACCCCTCCTGTCTCAGCCTCCAGTATTTATGCTGCAGTAGTTTATGTGTCAGGGGGCTAGAATTTAAGTGTGCTCTCTCTAATTCTCTCTTTCTTTCTCTCTTGGAGGACCTGAGCCCTAGGACCATCCCTCAGGACTACCTGACATGATGACTCCTTGCTGTCCCCAGTTCACCTGGCCGTGCTGCTGCTCCAGTTTCAACTGTTCTGCCTTATTATTATTGGACCATGCTGGTCATTTATGAACATTTGAACATCTTGGCCATGTTCTGTTATAATCTCCACCCGGCACAGCCAGAAGAGGACTTGCCACCCCACATAGCCTGGTTCCTCTCTAGGTTTCTTCCTAGGTTTTGGCCTTTCTATGGAGTTTTTCCTAGCCACCGTGCTTCTACACCTGCTTTGCTTGCTGTTTGGGGTTTTAGGCTGGGTTTCTGTACAGCACTTTGAGATATCAGCTGATGTACGAAGGGCTATATAAATACATTTGATTTGATTTTGATTTGATCCTGTCTCCTGTCTCCTGTCTCCTGTCTCCTGTCTCCTCTCTCCTGTCTCCTGTCTCCTCTCTCCTGTCTCCTCTTTCCTGTCTCCTGTATCCTCTCTCAGTTAGGAGAGATGGAGTGGTGGAGAGGGGGAGTGAGGGAGGGAGTGGAGAAGAGGGATGGATGGAGGGGGGATGGAGAGTTGTCTTTTCCCCTTGGTGCTTTTGTACTTTTTAATTCAATGAGAGACAGTGGAATAAAGAAAAGAGACAGAAAAAATTAAAGAGAGAGAGAGAGAACTGAACGATGACAATGAACAATAAATTGGAAAAGATGGAGAATGAGATGAAATGAGAAGAGGAAAAATAAAGAAATATGTAGACAGAGAGAAAGAACTGAAGTCTACATACAGATAACAGTGTTGTCAGAGAAACATACAGATAACAGTGTTGTCAGAGAAACATACAGATAACAGTGTTGTTAGAGGAACATACAGATAACAGTGTTGTCAGAGAAACATACAGATAACAGTGTTGTTAGAGAAACATACAGATAACAGTGTTGTCAGAGAAACATACAGATAACAGTGTTGTCAGAGAAACATACAGATAACAGTGTTGTCAGAGAAACATACAGATAACAGTGTTGTCAGAGAAACATACAGATAACAGTGTTGTCAGAGAAACATACAGATAACAGTGTTGTCAGAGAAACATACAGATAACAGTGTTGTTAGAGAAACATACAGATAACTGTGTTGTCAGAGACACATACAGATAACTGTGTTGTCAGAGAAACATACAGATAACAGTGTTGTTAGAGAAACATACAGATAACTGTGTTGTCAGAGACACATACAGATAACAGTGTTGTCAGAGAAACATACAGATAACAGTGTTGTCAGAGAAACATACAGATAACAGTGTTGTCAGAGAAACATACAGATAACAGTGTTGTCAGAGAAACATACAGATAACAGTTTTGTCAGAGAAACATACAGATAACTGTGTTTTCAGAGAAACATACAGATAACAGTGTTTTCAGATAAACATACAGATAACAGTGTTTTCAGATAAACATACAGATAACAGTGTTGTTAGAGAAACATACAGATAACAGTTTTGTCAGAGAAACATACAGATAACAGTGTTTTCAGAGAAACATACAGATAAGAGTGTTTTCAGAGAAACATACAGATAACAGTTTTGTCAGAGAAACATACAGATAACAGTGTTGTTAGAGAAATATACAGATAACAGTTTTGTCAGAGAAACATACAGATAACAGTTTTGTCAGAGAAACATACAGATAACAGTGTTGTTAGAGAAACATACAGATAACAGTGTTGTTAGAGAAACATACAGATAACAGTGTTGTCAGAGAAACATACAGATAACAGTGTTGTTAGAGAAACATACAGATAACTGTGTTGTCAGAGAAACATGCAAATAACAGTGTTGTTAGATAAACATACAGATAACTGTGTTGTCAGAGACACATACAGATAACAGTTTTGTCAGAGAAACATAGAGATAACAGTGTTGTTAGAGAAACATACAGATAACAGTGTTTTCAGAGAAACATACAGATAACAGTGTTTTCAGAGAAACATACAGATAACAGTGTTTTCATAGAAACATACAGATAACAGTGTTGTCAGAGAAACATACAGATAACTGTGTTTTCAGAGAAACATACAGATAACAGTGTTTTCAGAGAAACATACAGATAACAGTGTTTTCAGAGAAACATACAGATAACAGTGTTGTTAGAGAAACATACAGATAACAGTTTTGTCAGATAAACATACAGATAACAGTGTTGTTAGAGAAACATACAGATAACAGTGTTGTTAGAGAAACATACAGATAACTGTGTTGTCAGAGACACATACAAATAACAGTGTTGTCAGAGAAACATACAGATAACTGTGTTTTCAGAGAAACATACAGATAACAGTGTTGTCAGAGAAACATACAGATAACAGTGTTGTCAGACAAACATACAGATAACAGTGTTGTCAGAGAAACATACAGATAACAGTGTTGTTAGAGAAACATACAGATAACTGTGTTGTCAGAGAAACATGCAAATAACAGTGTTGTTAGATAAACATACAGATAACTGTGTTGTCAGAGACACATACAGATAACAGTTTTGTCAGAGACACATACAGATAACAGTTTTGTCAGAGAAACATACAGATAACAGTGTTGTTAGATAAACATACAGATAACAGTGTTTTCAGAGAAACATACAGATAACAGTGTTTTCAGAGAAACATACAGATAACAGTGTTTTCATAGAAACATACAGAAACATACAGATACAGTGTTGTCAGAGAAAACAGTGTGTTTTCAGAGAAACATACAGATAACAGTGTTTTCAGAGAAACATACAGATAACAGTGTTGTTAGAGAAACATACAGATAACAGTGTTGTTAGAAAAACATACAGATAACTGTGTTGTCAGAGAAACATACAAATAACAGTGTTGTTAGAGAAACATACAGATAACTGTGTTGTCAGAGACACATACAAATAACAGTGTTGTCAGAGAAACATACAGATAACTGTGTTTTCAGAGAAACATACAGATAACAGTGTTGTCAGAGAAACATACAGATAACAGTGTTGTTAGAGAAACATACAGATAACTGTGTTGTCAGAGACACATACAGAAAACAGTTTTGTCAGGGAAACATACAGATAACAGTGTTGTCAGACAAACATACAGATAACTGTGTTTTCAGAGAAACATACAGATAACAGTGTTGTCAGAGAAACTTACAGATAACATTGTTGTCAGAGAAACATACAGATAACTGTGTTGCCAGAGGAACATACAAATAACAGTGTTGTCAGAGGAACATACAGATAACATTTCAAGAAGTAATTTCGTCAAATTTCTGTCTTGCTTGAGCTTCCCCGGGTCAACTGTAAGTGCTGTTATTGTGAAGCGGAAATGTCTAGGAGCAACAACGGCTCAGCCGCGAATTGGTAGGCCACACAAGCTCACAGAACGGGACCACAGAGTGCCGAAGCTCGTAGCTCGTAAAAATTGTCTGTCCTTGGTTGCTCACTACCGAGTTTCAAACTACCTCTGGAAGCAACGTCAGCACAATTTCTGTTTGTCGGGAGCTTCATGAAATGGATTTCCATGGCCGAGCAGCCACACACAAGTCTAGGATCACCATGCTCAATGCCAAGCGTTGGCTGGAGTGGTGTAATGCTCTCCACCATTGGAGCAGTGGAAACGCGTTCTCTGAATTGATAAATCATTCTTCACCATCTGGCAGTCCGATGGACGAATCTGAATTTGGTAAATGCCATCAGAATGCCACCTGCCTCAATGCACAGTGGCAACTAAAGTTTGGAGGAGGAGGAATAATGGTCTGGGGCTGGAAGAACTTGACTGTCCTGCACAGAACCCTGACCTCAACCACATCGAACACTTTTGGGATTAATTGGAACGCCGACTGGGAGCCAGGCCTAATCGCCTAGCATCAGTGCCCGACCTCGCTAATGCTCTTGTGGCTGAATGTCCCGCGGCAATGTTCCAACATCTAGTGAAAAGCCTTCCCAAAAGAGTGGAGGCTGTTATAGCAGCAAAGGGGGACCAACTCCATGTTAATGCCCATGATTTTGGAATGAGATGTTCGACGAGCAGCTGACCACATACTTTTGGCCAGGTAGTGTATGTTGTGGGCCTGTTGATTATACCTTCTCTTCTCTCTTTTACATTTCTGTCTCCCGGTTTCCTAGCAACGATTCCCACGGTTTATCTTGGTGGGATGACTGTGATGTTCACATCTGGAAGATAAGTCCACTCAGAGATGTGATTCACTGCTTCATCTAAATCAGCACAAGACAGAATGGGAATCTCTTTTCTCTTTAATTAAACACACACAGGGGCAATGGGATACACACACATGCACGCACGCACGCATACACACACACACACACACACACACACACACACACACACACACACACACACACACACACACACACACACACACACACACACACACACACACACACACACACACACACACACACACACACACACACACACACACACACACACACACACACACACACACACACACACACACACACAACCGCAAAGGGACAAATAGAATTCAGTACTGTAATTACTCAAGACAAAAATACATGGGAAATCTGTTTTCTTTTCTGAATTGAAGCCTTTGGCTAAAGTAAGGTGTCAGAACAGCTATAATACATCATATGGCGTTATGCTAAACCTCTGCTCTTTTCTCATTCGCTTATATCTAAAGTAAGCATTTGGATATATCTGAACTCTGTAATTTGGTGGTTCGTCAAGCATAAATGGTTTAGTTGGTGACAGGCTCAAACAATTGAATTGTCCCCAGAATTTATGGCACTGTCACTTTACTCTATGATCCAATAGTAAGTGGGTATACTTATTAAGATGATATAGCTGCAATATAGCTGCAATGTAGTTTTGGTCTCTTTCTTTCTTTCTCCCTCCCTGTCTCTCTCTCTCTCTCTCTCTGTGTGTAGTTTTTCTCTCTCTCTCCTTCTTTCTCACATTTCTCTCACTACTTTGTTGTGTTGTCACCCAGTTTTCCACCACGGAGTCTGTTGGGTAGGCAGGGTGGTGGGTGGTTGTACTAGAACTAGCACATAGTGGCCCAAGGGGAAAATGAGGCGAGGAAAAGGTTGTCCTGACCCAACTGAAAAGGTTGTCCTGACCCAACTGGAAAAGGTTGTCCTGACCCAACTGAAAAGGTTGTCCTGACCCAACTGAAAAGGTTGTCCTGACCCAACTGAAAAGGTTGTCCTGACCCAACTGGAAAAGGTTGTCCTGACCCAACTGGAAAAGGTTGTCCTGACCCAACTGGAAAAGGTTGTTCTGACCCAACTGGGAAAGATCGTCCTGACCCAACTAGTTGCAGCAGTGTTCTGAACATTTGCTTTCTTCAGAGTGGCCGATTTCTACATTCCATGTCCTGGTCCTGTACTATGGGCATGGGAACCATGAAACAGACCAGTATGACCATGATCCCTTTCTTGACCCCTCATGACCTCTCACCTTTGACCTATTGTTTATGTTCTATCCAGCAGTACATCACCAATAGTTAATGTCCTAGCAATGCCACAAAACGAAAACTAAATCAACACAAATCAATCACAACCTAGAAGGTCATATTTTTGGAGACTGTGTGGCACATCCAGTAATCTAAATTTAAGATAAAACAACAGTTGCAGGCTGAGGTCATTTACTGACATCATGATCTCATCACTCCCAGCTGACTATGACAACATCCCATTGAGGTAACTGAATTGATTTCACCCAACATGGCAACCCAACCTAGTGTCTAATAGAACCAATATGACCACTAGAACATTTGGCCTTTGGGAGATATGGTATGTCCTGAATGGCACCCTATTCCCTATACAGTGCACTCCTTTTGACCAGAGCCCTATTGGCCCTGATCAAAAGTAGTACACTTTACAGGGAGTAGGTTGCCACACATTTTGGGATGCATTCATGGTGTGGGTTTGGTTGGCTGGCTGGATGAAGATCGTCATCTTACTCTCTTGTTGTCATGGTCGACTATACAGTCATTTCCTCCTCACTAAATTAAAAACAACTGTTAAATCTGTTAAACCATCAAAGCATATCCTCCACCTCTCCTCTCCTCTCCTCTCCTCTCCTCTCCTCTCCTCTCCTCTCCTCCTCTCCTCTCCTCTCCTCTCCTCTCCTCTCCTCTCCTCTCCTCTCCTCTCCTCTCCTCTCCTCTCCTCTCCTCTCCTCTCCTCTCCTCTCCTCTCCTCCACCTCTCCTCTCCTCTCCTCTCATCTCATCTCCTCTCATCTCCTCTCATCTCATCTCCTCCTCTCTTTCTCTATTCCTATGCCCATGGTCAACTACAGTCATGGTCACTAAATTAAAACCTTCTCCTCCTCTCCTCCATGTCCAATGTGTTGTGACTGTGGTGTGAATATTACATCTGTCTCTATGACCCATTACAGATGATGCTGTAAACAAACTTTGGTTTGGTTGTTTCCCACACTGGTATGCCTGTGTGTGTGACTAAATGTCATTGGCTCAAATGGAGGGTCATGTGGGTGCTACATATATACAGTCTTTCCACCATAAACACAAACAAAGAAGAGAGTGTGTGTGCATAAGCATTCATGTATATATGTGTGTGCTTATAAAAGGTGGGTCTGTGATAACGGGCTGCATGGGGGTTAAGGGGGTCTCCTTATCTCCTTAAGCCCTGGCAGTTTTACAATGAATATCCCCATTCATCTCTGGGTTAGTGGAGAGGTCTGTGTGCTGTTGGTTTATGTCTAATGTACACAGACTGTCGGGTCCACAGAGTAAACAGAAGTGACTGGCTGTGAGGATGGGTCTACAGGCAGGTCCATGTGAGAGAGAACAGTGGCCGTTTATAGGCCAGGCTTGGTAGTCATATTCAGTTTCACAAGTAGAGTGAAATGCCTTTCTCGCTTGCTCTTTCCCAACAATGCAGTAATCAATATCAGTAGTACTATAACAAAATGCATGAAAAAGTAATGTAGAAAACACATGAAAAATATAAATAATAAGAAAAAGTAAGTAAACAGTGTACAGAGTGAGGGTCAGAGTCAGGGTCAGGGTCAGGGTCACAATCAGAATCAGGGTCAGGGTCAGGGTCAGGGTCAGGGTCAGGGTCAGGGTCAGGGTCAGGGTCAGGGTCAGGGTCAGGGTCAGGGTCAGGGTCAGGGTCAGGGTCAGGGTCACGATCAGAATCAGGGTCAGAGTCAGGGTCAGGGTCAGGGTCACAATCAGAATCAGGGTCAGAGTCAGGGTCAGGGTCAGGGTCACAATCAGAATCAGGGTCAGGGTCAGGGTCAGGGTCAGGGTCAGGGTCATAATCAGAATCAGGGTCAGAGTCAGAGTCAGGGTCAGAGTCAGGGTCAGAGTCAGAGTCACAGTCAGAGTCAGTCAGGGTCAAATCAAATCTAATTTTATTTGTCACATACACATGGTTAGCAGATGTTAATGCGAGTGTAGCGAAATGCTTGTGCTTCTAGTTCCGACAATGTAGTAATAACCAACGAGTAATCTAGCTAACAATTCCAAAACTCTAGCTAACAATTCCAAGTCAGGGTCAGGGTCAGTCAGAGTCAGTCAGGGTCAGAGTCAGTCAGGGTCAGAGTCAGGGTCAGGGTCAGTCAGAGTCGGTCAGAGTCAGAGTCAGGGTCAGGGTCAGAGTCAGGGTCAGGGTCAGAGTCAGGGTCAGGGTCAGGGTCAGTCAGAGTCGGTCAGAGTCAGAGTCAGGGTCAGGGTCAGAGTCAGGGTCAGAGTCAGTCAGGGTCAGAGTCAGTCAGAGTCAGGGTCAGGGTCAGTCAGGGTCCAAGTCAGGGTCAGAGTCAGTCAAGGTCAGGGTCAGACTCAGGGTCAGAGTCAGTCAGGGTCAGAGTCAGTCAGGGTCAGTCAGAATCGGTCAGAGTCAGAGTCAGGGTCAGGGTCAGAGTCAGTCAGGGTCCAAGTCAGGGTCAGAGTCAGTCAAGGTCAGAGTCAGGGTCAGAGTCAGAGTCAGGGTCAGAGTCAGTCAGGGTCAGAGTCAGTCAGAGTCAGGGTCAGGGTCAGTCAGGGTCCAAGTCAGGGTCAGAGTCAGTCAGAGTCAGAGTCAGGGTCAGAGTCAGTCAGGGTCAGAGTCAGTCAGAGTCAGGGTCAGGGTCAGTCAGGGTCAGAGTCAGTCAGGGTCAGTCAGAATCGGTCAGAGTCAGAGTCAGGGTCAGAGTCAGTCAGGGTCCAAGTCAGGGTCAGAGTCAGTCAAGGTCAGAGTCAGGGTCAGAGTCAGAGTCAGGGTCAGAGTCAGTCAGGGTCAGTCAGTCAGGGTCAGAGTCAGTCAGGGTCAGAGTCAGGGTCAGGGTCAGGGTCAGTCAGAATCGGTCAGAGTCAGAGTCAGGGTCAGGGTCAGAGTCAGTCAGGGTCAAGTCAGAGTCAGGGTCAGGGTCAGAGTCAGGGTCAGGGTCAGAGTCAGTCAGGGTCCAAGTCAGGGTCAGAGTCAGTCAAGGTCAGAGTCAGGGTCAGAGTCAGTCAGGGTCAGAGTCAGGGTCAGGGTCAGGGTCAGTCAGAATCGGTCAGAGTCAGAGTCAGGGTCAGGGTCAGAGTCAGTCAGGGTCCAAGTCAGAGTCAGTCAAGGTCAGGGTCAGAGTCAGGGTCACAATCAGAATCAGGGTCAGGGTCAGGGTCAGGGTCAGGGTCATAATCAGAATCAGGGTCAGAGTCAGAGTCAGGGTCAGAGTCAGAGTCACAGTCAGAGTCAGTCAGGGTCAAATCAAATCAAATTTTATTTGTCACATACACATGGTTAGCAGATGTTAATGCGAGTGTAGCGAAATGCTTGTGCTTCTAGTTCCGACAATGTAGTAATAACCAACGAGTAATCTAGCTAACAATTCCAAAACTCTAGCTAACAATTCCAAGTCAGGGTCAGGGTCAGTCAGAGTCAGTCAGGGTCAGAGTCAGTCAGGGTCAGAGTCAGGGTCAGGGTCAGTCAGAGTCGGTCAGAGTCAGAGTCAGGGTCAGGGTCAGAGTCAGGGTCAGGGTCAGAGTCAGGGTCAGGGTCAGGGTCAGTCAGAGTCGGTCAGAGTCAGAGTCAGGGTCAGGTTCAGAGTCAGGGTCAGAGTCAGTCAGGGTCAGAGTCAGTCAGAGTCAGGGTCAGGGTCAGTCAGGGTCCAAGTCAGGGTCAGAGTCAGTCAGAATCGGTCAGAGTCAGAGTCAGGGTCAGGGTCAGAGTCAGTCAGGGTCCAAGTCAGAGTCAGTCAAGGTCAGGGTCAGAGTCAGGGTCAGAGTCAGTCAGGGTCAGTCAGAATCGGTCAGAGTCAGAGTCAGGGTCAGGGTCAGAGTCAGTCAGGGTCCAAGTCAGGGTCAGAGTCAGGGTCAGAGTCAGTCAGGGTCAGAGTCAGGGTCAGGGTCAGTCAGAATCGGTCAGAGTCAGAGTCAGGGTCAGGGTCAGAGTCAGTCAGGGTCCAAGTCAGGGTCAGAGTCAGTCAAGGTCAGGGTCAGAGTCAATCAGGGTAAGAGTCAGTCAGGGTCAGAGTCAGAGTCAGGGTAAGAGTCAGTCAGGGTCAGAGTCAGAGTCAGGGTCAGAGTCAGTCAGGGTCAGAGTCAGTCAGAGTCAGGGTCAGGGTCAGTCAGGGTCAGAGTCAGATATGCAGGGACTATAGAACTATAGGTTACTCGTTCAGAACTGACAACTAACACCTAATGATTAGTAAGCGGTTTATAAGGACCTATATTAAACATCTTATGCATGGAGTAATGGTTAATAAATGATGAATAAGGTATTAACTAACCCATTATAAATGCTTTATTACATGGAGTTATTATACAGTGCTAACGGGTTAAGATCCCTCTTCACCTCTATGAACCAGGTTGAGCTTTGTCTGTCCGTCTGTCCGTCTCTCTCACTCTCTCTCCCTAACCAGACCCCTGACCCCCTGGACACCCACTCTCCCTGACCAGACCCCTGACCCCCTGGACACCCACTCTCCCTGACCAGACCACTGACCTGCTGGACACCCACTCTCCCTGACCAGACCCCTGACCTGCTGGACACCCACTCTCCCTGACCAGACCACTGACCCCCTGGACACCCACTCTCCCTGACCAGACCCCTGACCTGCTGGACACCTACTCTCCCTGACCAGACCACTGACCCCCTGGACACCCACTCTCCCTGACCAGACCACTGACCTGCTGGACACCCACTCTCCCTGACCAGACTCCTGACCTGCTGGACACCCACTCTCCCTGACCAGACCACTGACCCCCTGGACACCCACTCTCCCTGACCAGACCCCTGACCTGCTGGACACCTACTCTCCCTGACCAGACCACTGACCCCCTGGACACCCACTCTCCCTGACCAGACCACTGACCCCCTGGACACCCACTCTCCCTGACCAGACCACTGACCTGCTGGACACCTACTCTCCCTTACCAGACCACTGACCTGCTGGACACCTACTCTCCCTGACCAGACCACTGACCTGCTGGACACCCACTCTCCCTGACCAGACCACTGACCCCCTGGACACCCACTCTCCCTGACCAGACCTCTGACCCCCTGGACACCTACTCTCCCTGACCAGACCACTGACCCCCTGGACACCCACTCTCCCTGACCAGACCACTGACCCCCTGGACACCCACTCTCCCTGACCAGACCTCTGACCCCCTGGACACCTACTCTCCCTGACCAGACCCCTGACCCCCTGGACACTCACTCTCCCTGACCAGACCCC
>NC_060198.1:1423730-1471230 GCF_021184085.1 Oncorhynchus gorbuscha
CACACACACACACACACACACACACACACACACACACACACACACACACACACACACACACACACACACACACACACACACACACACACACACACACACACACACACACACACACCTCTCTAATGTGGTATTTATTCAGGGCCCATTCCTCCATCTCCTGGTGCATGACTCTCTAAATAGAGTGGAAAGGCAACATGTCAACTTGTCTGAAAGGGCAGAAAAATAAGGGATAAAAGACAGATAGAAGAGAGAGAGACAGACTTTTCCTTATGAGCTCTCCAAGTACACACTTCTGACCTGCTGGACTGACACGCACGCATGCACACACACAGACACACACACACACTCGCACACTCAGACACATACACACACACCATTCTAACTCATTGACCTAAGGCCTACTCAACAGAGCAGCATATTTCAGTGAAGTTCAGTATAGCTTCAGATTGAGATGGATAGATAGGGGATGGCTTGGATCAACTTTAGGAGGAATCATCAGGAGATTTGGCAGTGAAGCACAGTATGTCTTACTATTCCTATACATGTGTAGCATAGGGAGTCATAGACAGTACATCCATATATCCAGAGCTATCTTTTTTTTAACATTAGGATGAAATATCTAACATTTTCAGTTGTAGACAGTGCAGCCATGTATCCACTACACTACACTCTAGTATGGCTGATCTATATATCATGTTTCTATGTCACCCCACCCATTATATTCCATCCTAGAATAATAAGAACAACTTGTGCTTTCCAATCATCTGTTTCATTTGACATAAAACAGAATTTTGCATATTTCATCCCCTTAACACTTCAGAAATGCAAGGCTTCAAAAACAACATCCATAATTTTGCTAAGAGACAGTGCCAAGAAAAGGGGGTCTGTAGTCAGAAGCACATACTGTAACGCTAATGAGAATTACCCAGAGTGCACTTTAATGAGGACGTCTGGAAAAGGGCTTTGTCTCTCTCTCTCTCTCTCTCTCTCTCTCTCTCTCTCTCTCTCTCTCTCTCTCTCTCTCTCTCTCTCTCTCTCTCTCTCTCTCTCTCTCTCTGTCTCTCTCTGTCTCTCTCTCTCTCTCTCTCTCTCTCTCTCTCTCTCTCCTCCTCTCTCATTTTTAATGGTCGCTTTTAATGTGCCAATTATGGTGCAATTCCGGAATGTTCTCCATTCTCATGGAAAAATAAGTCTGTGTCTAGAATGGAACCCTTCTCCCTGTTTAGAGGCCCTGTAGGGGAATGGTTGTAGGGAATATGAAGAGAATTCACTATGTAGGGAATATGAAGAGAATTCACTATGTAGGGAATATGAAGAGAATTCACTATGTAGGGTATATGAAGAGAATTCACTATGTAGGGAATATGAAGAGAATTCACTATGTAGGGAATATGAAGAGAATTCACTATGTAGGGTATATGAAGAGAATTCACTATGTAGGGTATATGAAGAGAATTCACTATGTAGGGTATATGAAGAGAATTCACTATGTAGGGAATATGAAGAGAATTCACTATGTAGGGTATATGAAGAGAATTCACTATGTAGGGTATATGAAGAGAATTCACTATGTAGGGTATATGAAGAGAATTCACTATGTAGGGAATATGAAGAGAATTCACTATGTAGGGTATATGAAGAGAATTCACTATGTAGGGTATATGAAGAGAATTCACTATGTAGGGAATATGAAGAGAATTCACTATGTAGGGTATATGAAGAGAATTCACTATGTAGGGTATATGAAGAGAATTCACTATGTAGGGTATATGAAGAGAATTCACTATGAAGGGAATTCATATGAAGAGAATTCACTATGTAGGGTATATGAAGAGAATTCACTATGTAGGGTATATGAAGAGAATTCACTATGTAGGGAATATGAAGAGAATTCACTATGTAGGGTATATGAAGAGAATTCACTATGTAGGGTATATGGGATAGAAGAATTCATGTAGGGTATATGTAGGGTATATGAAGAGAATTCACTATGTAGGGTATATGAAGAGAATTCACTATGTAGGGTATATGAAGAGAATTCACTATGAAGAGAATTCACTATGTAGGGAATATGAAGAGAATTCACTATGTAGGGAATATGAAGAGAATTCACTATGTAGGGTATATGAAGAGAATTCACTATGTAGGGTATATGAAGAGAATTCACTATGTAGGGTATATGAAGAGAATTCACTATGTAGGGTATATGAAGAGAATTCACTATGTAGGGTATATGAAGAGAATTCACTATGTAGGGTATATGAAGAGAATTCACTATGTATAGGGAATATGAAGAGAATTCACTATGTAGGGAATTCATATGAAGAGAATTCACTATGTAGGGTATATGAAGAGAATTCACTATGTAGGGTATATGAAGAGAATTCACTATGTAGGGAATATGAAGAGAATTCACTATGTAGGGTATATGAAAGAATTCACTATGTAGGGTATATGAAGAGAATTCACTATGTAGGGTATATGAAGAGAATTCACTATGTAGGGTATATGAAGAGAATTCACTATGTAGGGGAAGAGAATTCATATGAAGAGAATTCACTATGTAGGGTATATGAAGAGAATTCACTATGTAGGGTATATGAAGAGAATTCACTATGTAGGGTATGGGTATATGAAGAGAATTCACTATGTAGGGTATATGAAGAGAATTCACTATGTAGGGTATATGAAGAGAATTCACTATGTAGGGTATATGAAGAGAATTCACTATGTAGGGTATATGAAGAGAATTCACTATGTAGGGTCACTATGTAGGGTATATGAAGAGAATTCACTATATGTAGGGTATATGAAGAGAATTCACTATGTATATGAAGAGAATTCACTATGTAGGGTATATGAAGAGAATTCACTATGTAGGGTATATGAAGAGAATTCACTATGTAGGGTATATGAAGAGAATTCACTATGTAGGGTATATGAAGAGAATTCACTATGTAGGGTATATGAAGAGAATTCACTATGTAGGGTATATGAAGAGAATTCACTATGTAGGGTATATGAAGAGAATTCACTATGTAGGGAATATGAAGAGAATTCACTATGTAGGGTCATATGAAGAAGAGAATTCACTATGTAGGGTATATGAAGAGAATTCACTATGTAGGGAATATGAAGAGAATTCACTATGTAGGGTATATGAAGAGAATTCACTATGTAGGGTATATGAAGAGAATTCACTATGTAGGGTATATGAAGAGAATTCACTATGTAGGGTATATGAAGAGAATTCACTATGGGTATATGAAGAGAATTCACTATGTAGGGTATATGAAGAGAATTCACTATGTAGGGTATATGAAGAGAATTCACTATGTAGGGTATATGAAGAGAATTCACTATGTAGGGTATATGAAGAGAATCACTATGAATGAAGAGAATTCACTATGTAGGGTATATGAAGAGAATTCACTATGTAGGGTATATGAAGAGAATTCACTATGTAGGGTATATGAAGAGAATTCACTATGTAGGGTATATGAAGAGAATTCACTATGTAGGGTATATGAAGAGAATTCACTATGTAGGGTATATGAAGAGAATTCACTATGTAGGGTATATGAAGAGAATTCACTATGTAGGGTATATGAAGAGAATTCACTATGTAGGGTATATGAAGAGAATTCACTATGTAGGGTATATGAAGAGAATTCACTATGTAGGGTATATGAAGAGAATTCACTATGTAGGGTATATGAAGAGAATTCACTATGTAGGGTATATGAAGAGAATTCACTATGTAGGGTATATGAAGAGAATTCACTATGTAGGGTATATGAAGAGAATTCACTATGTAGGGTATATGAAGAATTCACTATTAGGGTATATGAAGAGAATTCACTATGTAGGGAATAGAAGAGAATTCACTATGTAGGGTATATGAAGAGAATTCACTATGTAGGGTATATGAAGAGAATTCACTATGTAGGGTATATGAAGAGAATTCACTATGTAGGGTCACTATGTAGGGTATATGAAGAGAATTCACTATGTAGGGTATATGAAGAGAATTCACTATGTAGGGTATATGAAGAGAATTCACTATGTAGGGTATATGAAGAGAATTCACTATGTAGGGTATATGAAGAGAATTCACTATGTAGGGTATATGAAGAGAATTCACTATGTAGGGTATATGGAGAATTCACTATGAAGAGAATTCACTATGTAGGGTATATGAAGAGAATTCACTATGTAGGGTATATGAAGAGAATTCACTATGTAGGGTATATGAAGAGAATTCACTATGTAGGGTATATGAAGAGAATTCATATAGGGAAGAGAATTCACTATGTAGGGTATATGAAGAGAATTCACTATGTAGGGTATATGAAGAGAATTCACTATGTAGGGTATATGAAGAGAATTCACTATGTAGGGTATATGAAGAGAATTCACTATGTAGGGATATGAAGAGAATTCACTATGTAGGGTATATGAAGAGAATTCACTATGTAGGGTATATGAAGAGAATTCACTATGTAGGGTATATGAAGAGAATTCACTATGTAGGGTATATGAAGAGAATTCACTATGTAGGGTATATGAAGAGAATTCACTATGTAGGGTATATGAAGAGAATTCACTATGTAGGGTATATGAAGAGAATTCACTATGTAGGGTATATGAAGAGAATTCACTATGTAGGGTATATGAAGAGAATTCACTAGGGTAGAAGAGAATTCATATGAAGAGAATTCACTATGTAGGGTATATGAAGAGAATTCACTATGTAGGGTATATGAAGAGAATTCACTATGTAGGGAATATGAAGAGAATTCACTATGTAGGGTATATGAAGAGAATTCACTATGTAGGGTATATGAAGAGAATTCACTATGTAGGGTATATGAAGAGAATTCACTATGTAGGGTATATGAAGAGAATCATAGGGAAGAGAATTCACTATGTAGGGTATATGAAGAGAATTCACTATGTAGGGGAAGAGAATTCATATGAAGAGAATTCACTATGTAGGGTATATGAAGAGAATTCACTATGTAGGGTATATGAAGAGAATTCACTATGTAGGGTATATGAAGAGAATTCACTATGTAGGGGGAGAATTCACTATGTAGGGTATATGAAGAGAATTCACTATGTAGGGTATATGAAGAGAATTCACTATGTAGGGTATATGAAGAGAATTCACTATGTAGGGTATATGAAGAGAATTCACTATGTAGGGTATATCACTATGAGGGTATATGAAGAGAATTCACTATGTAGGGTATATGAAGAGAATTCACTATGTAGGGAATATGAAGAGAATTCACTATGTAGGGTAAGAAGAGAATTCACTATGTAGGGTATATGAAGAGAATTCACTATGTAGGGTATATGAAGAGAATTCACTATGTAGGGTATATGAAGAGAATTCACTATGTAGGGTATATGAAGAGAATTCACTATGTAGGGTATATGAAGAATATATGAAGAGAATTCACTATGTAGGGTATATGAAGAGAATTCACTATGTAGGGTATATGAAGAGAATTCACTATGTAGGGTATATGAAGAGAATTCACTATGTAGGGTATATGAAGAGAATTCACTATGTAGGGTATATGAAGAGAATTCACTATGTAGGGTATATGAAGAGAATTCACTATGTAGGGTATATGAAGAGAATTCACTATGTAGGGTATATGAAGAGAATTCACTATGTAGGGTATATGAAGAGAATTCACTATGTAGGGTATATGAAGAGAATTCACTATGTAGGGTATATGAAGAGAATTCACTATGTAGGGTATATGAAGAGAATTCACTATGTAGGGTATATGAAGAGAATTCACTATGTAGGGTATATGAAGAGAATTCACTATGTAGGGTATATGAAGAGAATTCACTATGTAGGGTATATGAATTCAAGTATAGAATTCACTATGTAGGGTATATGAAGAGAATTCACTATGTAGGGTATATGAAGAGAATTCACTAGTATATGAATTCACTATGTAGGGTATATGAAGAGAATTCACTATGTAGGGTATATGAAGAGAATTCACTATGTAGGGTATATGAAGAGAATTCACTATGTAGGGTATATGAAGAGAATTCACTATGTAGGGTATATGAAGAGAATTCACTATGTAGGGTATATGAAGAGAATTCACTATGTAGGGTATATGAAGAGAATTCACTATGTAGGGTATATGAAGAGAATTCACTATGTAGGGTATATGAAGAGAATTCACTATGTAGGGTATATGAAGAGAATTCACTATGTAGGGTATATGAAGAGAATTCACTATGTAGGGGGTATATGAAGAGAATTCACTATGTAGGGTATATGAAGAGAATTCACTATGTAGGGTATATGAAGAGAATTCACTATGTAGGGTATATGAAGAGAATTCACTATGTAGGGTATATGAAGAGAATTCACTATGTAGGGTATATGAAGAGAATTCACTATGTAGGGTATATGAAGAGAATTCACTATGTAGGGTATATGAAGAGAATTCACTATGTAGGGTATATGAAGAGAATTCACTATGTAGGGTATATGAAGAGAATTCACTATGTAGGGTATATGAAGAGAATTCACTATGTAGGGTATATGAAGAGAATTCACTATGTAGGGTATATGAAGAGAATTCACTATGTGTATGAAGAGAATTCACTATGTAGGGAAGAGAATTCACTATGTAGGGTATATGAAGAGAATTCACTATGTAGGGTATATGAAGAGAATTCACTATGTAGGGTATATGAAGAGAATTCACTATGTAGGGTATATGAAGAGAATTCACTATGTAGGGTATATGAAGAGAATTCACTATGTAGGGTATATGAAGAGAATTCACTATGTAGGGTATATGAAGAGAATTCACTATGTAGGGAATATGAAGAGAATTCACTATGTAGGGTATATGAAGAGAATTCACTATGTAGGGTATATGAAGAGAATTCACTATGTAGGGTATATGAAGAGAATTCACTATGTAGGGTATATGAAGAGAATTCACTATGTAGGGTATATGAAGAGAATTCACTATGTAGGGTATATGAAGAGAATTCACTATATGTAGGGTATATGAAGAGAATTCACTATGTAGGGTATATGAAGAGAATTCACTATGTAGGGTATATGAAGAGAATTCACTATGTAGGGTATATGAAGAGAATTCACTATGTAGGGTATATGAAGAGAATTCACTATGTAGGGTATATGAAGAGAATTCACTATGAAGAGAATTCACTATGTAGGGTATATGAAGAGAATTCACTATGTAGGGTATATGAAGAGAATTCACTATGTAGGGAATATGAAGAGAATTCACTATGTAGGGTATATGAAGAGAATTCACTATGTAGGGTATATGAAGAGAATTCACTATGTAGGGAATATGAAGAGAATTCACTATGTAGGGTATATGAAGAGAATTCACTATGTAGGGTATATGAAGAGAATTCACTATGTAGGGTATATGAAGAGAATTCACTATGTAGGGTATATGAAGAGAATTCACTATGTAGGGTATATGAAGAGAATTCACTATGTAGGGTATATGAAGAGAATTCACTATGTAGGGTATATGAAGAGAATTCACTATGTAGGGAATATGAAGAAGTAGAATTCACTATGTAGGGAATATGAAGAGAATTCACTATGTAGGGAATATGAAGAGAATTCACTATGTAGGGTATATGAAGAGAATTCACTATGTAGGGAATATGAAGAGAATTCACTATGTAGGGTATATGAAGAGAATTCACTATGTAGGGTATATGAAGAGAATTCACTATGTAGGGAATATGAAGAGAATTCACTATGTAGGGTATATGAAGAGAATTCACTATGTAGGGTATATGAAGAGAATTCACTATGTAGGGTATATGAAGAGAATTCACTATGTAGGGAATGAAGAGAATTCACTATGTAGGGTATATGAAGAGAATTCACTATGTAGGGTATATGAAGAGAATTCACTATAGGGTATATGGGTATATGAAGAGAATTCACTATGTAGGGTATATGAAGAGAATTCACTATGTAGGGTATATGAAGAGAATTCACTATGTAGGGTATATGAAGAGAATTCACTATGTAGGGAATATGAAGAGAATTCACTATGTAGGGAATATGAAGAGAATTCACTATGTAGGGAATATGAAGAGAATTCACTATGTAGGGTATATGAAGAGAATTCACTATGTAGAAGGAATTCATATGTAGGGAATTGAAGAGAATTCACTATGTAGGGTATATGAAGAGAATTCACTATGTAGGGTATATGAAGAATTCACTATGTAGGGTATATGAAGAGAATTCACTATGTAGGGTATATGAAGAGAATTCACTATGTAGGGTATATGAAGAGAATTCACTATGTAGGGTATATGAAGAGAATTCACTATGTAGGGTATATGAAGAGAATTCACTATGTAGGGTATATGAAGAGAATTCACTATAGGGTAGGGAATTCATATAGGGAAGAGAATTCACTATGTAGGGTAGAAGGTATATGTAGGGTAAGAAGAATTCACTATGTAGGGTATATGAAGAGAATTCACTATGTAGGGTATATGAAGAGAATTCACTATGTAGGGTATATGAAGAGAATTCACTATGTAGGGTATATGAAGAGAATTCACTATGTAGGGTATATGAAGAGAATTCACTATGTATGGGAATTCATATGAAGAGAATTCACTATGTAGGGTATATGAAGAGAATTCACTATGTAGGGTATGAAGGATTCATATGATATGAAGAATTCACTATGTAGGGTATATGAAGGAATATGAAGAGAATTCACTATGTAGGGTATAGAAGAGAATTCACTATGTAGGGTATATGAAGAGAATTCACTATGTAGGGTATATGAAGAGAATTCACTATGTAGGGTATATGAAGAGAATTCACTATGTAGGGTATATGAAGAGAATTCACTATGTAGGGTATATGAAGAGAATTCACTATGTAGGGTATATGAAGAGAATTCACTATGTAGGGTATATGAAGAGAATTCACTATGTAGGGTATATGAAGAGAATTCACTATGTAGGGTATATGAAGAGAATTCACTATGTAGGGTATATGAAGAGAATTCACTATGTAGGGTATATGAAGAGAATTCACTATGTAGGGTATATGAAGAGAATTCACTATGTAGGTATATGAAGAGAATTCACTATAGGGAAGAGAATTCACTATGTAGGGTATATGAAGAGAATTCACTATGTAGGGTATATGAAGAGAATTCACTATGTAGGGTATATGAAGAGAATTCACTATGTAGGGTATATGAAGAGAATTCACTATGTAGGGTATATGAAGAGAATTCACTATGTAGGGTATATGAAGAGAATTCACTATGTAGGGTATATGAAGAGAATTCACTATGTATATGAAGAGAATTCATATAGGGAAGAGAATTCACTATGTAGGGTATATGAAGAGAATTCACTATGTAGGGTATATGAAGAGAATTCACTATGTAGGGTATATGAAGAGAATTCACTATATGAAGAGAATTCACTATGTAGGGTATATGAAGAGAATTCACTATGTAGGGTATATGAAGAGAATTCACTATGTAGGGTATATGAAGAAGAGAATTCACTATGTAGGGTATATGAAGAGAATTCACTATGTAGGGTATATGAAGAGAATTCACTATGTAGGGTATATGAAGAGAATTCACTATGTAGGGTATATGAAGAGAATTCACTATGTAGGGTATATGAAGAGAATTCACTATGTAGGGTATATGAAGAGAATTCATATGATATGAAGAGAATTCACTATGTAGGGGAAGAGAATTCATATGAAGAAGAGAATTCACTATGTAGGGTATATGAAGAGAATTCACTATGTAGGGTATATGAAGAGAATTCACTATGTAGGGTATATGAAGAGAATTCACTATGTAGGGTATATGAAGAGAATTCACTATGTAGGGAATATGAAGAGAATTCACTATGTAGGGTATATGAGGGTATATGAAGAGAATTCACTATGTAGGGTATATGAAGAGAATTCACTATGTAGGGTATATGAAGAGAATTCACTATGTAGGGTATATGAAGAGAATTCAGGGTATATGAAGAGTATGGGTATATGAAGAGAATTCACTATGTAGGGTATATGAAGAGAATTCACTATGTAGGGTATATGAAGAGAATTCACTATGTAGGGTATATGAAGAGAATTCACTATGTAGGGTATATGAAGAGAATTCACTATGTCGGGAATATGAAGAAAATTCACTATGTCGGGAATATGAAGAGAATTCACTATGTAGGGTATATGAAGAGAATTCACTATGTAGGGTATATGAAGAGAATTCACTATGTAGGGTATATGAAGAGAATTCACTATGTAGGGTATATGAAGAGAATTCACTATGTAGGGTATATGAAGAGAATTCACTATGTAGGGTATATGAAGAGAATTTACTATGTAGGGTATATGAAGAGAATTCACTATGTAGGGTATATGAAGAGAATTCACTATGTAGGGAATATGAAGAAAATTCACTATGTAGGGTATATGAAGAGAATTCACTATGTAGGGTATATGAAGAGAATTCACTATGTAGGGTATAGGGTGCCATTTCAGACGCTGACTAAGATTGTTTAGAACTGACTTCTAGGGAAAGTTGAAAGGGCAGTGTTGTCGTCTTGGCTACTGTGAAAACAGTCCAACATCTCAATCAAATCAATCTAATTTATTTATAGAGCCCTTCTTACATCAGCTGATGTCACAAAGTGCTGTACAGAAACCCAGCCTAAAACCCCAAACAGCAAACAATGCAGGTGTAGAAGCATGGTGGCTAGGAAAAATTCCCTAGAAATGCCGGAGCCTAGGAAGAAACCTAGAGAGGATCCAGGCTATGAGGGGTGGCCATTCCTCTTCTGGCTGTGCCGGGTGGAGATTTTAACAGAACATGGCCAAGATGTTAAAATGTTCATAGATGACCAGCAGGGTGTGTGTGTGTGTGTGTGTGTGTGTGTGTGTGTGTGTGTGTGTGTGTGTGTGTGTGTGTGTGTGTGTGTGTGTGTGTGTGTGTGTGTGTGTGTGTGTGTGTGTGTGTGTGTGTGTGTGTGTGTGTGTGTGTGTGTGTGTGTGTGTGTGTGTGTGTGTTCGTGTGTGTGTTCGTGTGTGTGTGCCTGCCTTTCTAACATCGTAAACACTCTCTGATGACAGTTCTCACAGGTTTTTAAGTATACTCCCTGCGTTGTAACAGTTTATGATACTTCCATTTTAACATTTATCAAGCTATTGTTTTGTTTACTTAGCTGGCGTCATCCAGGTAGTTTCACACAGGAAGAGAATGACATAATATAATCTATCCCAGGTGTTGTATTGGAACATGGTCATGTTATTACTGGAAGGGATTTTCAGGTAGAAAGTAAAGGCTTTGCTTCGCTTAACTTGGGAACTAAAATGAACTGGACCCTACTTCAAATCAAATCAAAATCAAATCAAATGTATTTATAGAGCCCTTCGTACATCAGCTGATATCTCAAAGTGCTGTACAGAAACCCAGCCTAAAACCCCAAACAGCAAGCAATGCAGGTGTAGAAGCACTTGACCCTGCAGTCCATCTTCACAGTTACGTTGGTCTGTCAGCATGTTGTTAAGAAGTGGGTCAGATGGGAAGAGTTGCAGTCCATCTTCACAGTTATGTTGGTCCGTCAGCATGTTGTTAAGAAGTTGGTCAGATGGGAAGAGTTGCAGTCCATCTTCACAGTTACGTTGGTCTGTCAGCATGTTGTTAAGAAGTGGGTCAGAGGGGAAGAGTTGCAGTCCATCTTCACAGTTACGTTGGTCTGTCAGCATGTTGTTAAGAAGTGGGTCAGAGGGGAAGAGTTGCAGTCCATCTTCACAGTTACGTTGGTCTGTCAGCATGTTGTTAAGAAGTCGGTCAGATGGGAAGAGTTGCAGTCCATCTTCACAGTTACGTTGGTCTGTCAGCATGTTGTTAAGAAGTGGGTCAGATGGGAAGAGTTTGCAGTCCATCTTCACAGTTACGTTGGTCTGTCAGCATGTTGTTAAGAAGTGGGTCAGAGGGGAAGAGTTGCAGTCCATCTTCACAGTTACGTTGGTCCGTCAGCATGTTGTTAAGAAGTCGGTCAGATGGGAAGAGTTGCAGTCCATCTTCACAGTTATGTTGGTCTGTCAGCATGTTGTTAAGAAGTGGGTCAGAGGGGAAGAGTTGCAGTCCATATTCACAGTTACGTTGGTCTGTCCGCATGTTGTTAAGAAGTGGGTCAGAGGGGAAGAGTTGTATGGAGCCTCTTCTGTGAGTGTGGTATGCTGGGAGTTGCAGTCCATCTTTGCACTTGCAGTCTTTCACAGGGCATGATGGTTGTCATCCTTGTCTTCAGTCCTCAAAGCCTAGTGTTGTTTTCCTCTGCTGTTGCTAGTATATCCTTTAAGTTGAAGTACTCAACTCTCACCCCATCTTTATGTCCCCCATCATTCTCAAATCCCCTCCACCAGCCCCCCAGAGCAGAGCTGGAGCTCATCCGTCAGCAACACACAGACACACATAAATACACACACACACGCTCCCCAGTGAACTCTCCGTGCCCTTGGTTTAGGCCCTGGGCTTAGTAAGCGTAATGAGAGGAGTGTGTCAGTGAACCGGGTCGAAGAGTTCTGGCGCAGGGTACTGATTAGGCACTGTGGTTGTGTGTGTGTGTGTGTGTGTGTGTGTGTGTGTGTGTGTGTGTGTGTGTGTGTGTGTGTGTGTGTGTGTGTGTGTGTGTGTGTGTGTGTGTGTGTGTGTGTGTGTGTGTGTGTGTGTGTGTGTGTGTGTGTGTGTATACCGGGTGTTCCTGTTGCAACCCCAGGTCCCCAGTGATGAAGTGAGACAGACCACACCCCTCCACAACACAAACACACACAGACACACAGATCCAGTTCACTTCCTGTACAACACACTCCCATCGTCTATCATCTGACGGGCGTGGTATCTCTCTGTTTTCAACATGTCGAGTGTGTGGAGGAGTGGGGGAGTGTGAGAGGCTGTGAGCCTGTATTTTTACAGTGGTGGAAAAAGTACCCAGTTGTCATACTTGAGTAAAAGTAAAGATACGTTAATAGAAAAATACTACTTGAGTAAAAGTCTAAAAGTATTTGGTTTATTTAAGTATCAAACGTAAATGTACTTGATAAAATGTACTTAAGTATCAAAAGTAAAAGTATAAATCAGTTCAAATTCCTTATGTTAAGCAAATCAGACGGCACCATTTTCTTGTTTAAAAAAAACATTTTGCATAGACAGGGGCACATTCCAACACATTCCAACACATTCCAACACATTCCAACACATTCCAACACATTCCAACAGAAATAATTTACAAACAAAGCATTTGTGTTTAGTGAGTCCACCAGATCAGAGGCAGTAGGGATGACCAGGGATGTTCTCTATTTAGTGAGTCCACCAGATCAGAGGCAGTAGGGATGACCAGGGATGTTCTCTATTTAGTGAGTCCACCAGATCAGAGGCAGTAGGGATGACCAGGGATGTTCTCTGTTTAGTGAGTCCACCAGATCAGAGGCAGTAGGGATGACCAGGGATGTTCTCTGTTTAGTGAGTCCACCAGATCAGAGGCAGTAGGGATGACCAGGGATGTTCTCTGTTTAGTGAGTCCACCAGATCAGAGGCAGTAGGGATGACCAGGGATGTTCTCTGTTTAGTGAGTCCACCAGATCAGAGGCAGTAGGGATGACCAGGGATGTTCTCACCAGATCAGAGGCAGTAGGGATGACCAGGGATGTTCTCTGTTTAGTCCACCAGATCAGAGGCAGTAGGGATGACCAGGGATGTTCTCTGTTTAGTGAGTCCACCAGATCAGAGGCAGTAGGGATGACCAGGGATGTTCTCTGTTTAGTGAGTCCACCAGATCAGAGGCAGTAGGGATGACCAGGGATGTTCTCTGTTTAGTGAGTCCACCAGATCAGAGGCAGTAGGGATGACCAGGGATGTTCTCTGTTTAGTGAGTCCACCAGATCAGAGGCAGTAGGGATGACCAGGGATGTTCTCTTGATTATTGTGTGAATTGGGCCAATTTCCCATCCTGCTAAGCATTACTTTTAGATGTTAGGGAAAATGTATGATAATTACAATAAAAAAAAGTACAATAATTTCTTTAGGAAAGTAGTGAAGTAAAAGTAAAAGTTGTCAAAAACAAAAATGAATTAGTCCTGCTATTGAAGATATTCATTAGGATGCTATATCAAATCAAATGTTATTGGTCACATACACATGGTTAGCAGATGTTATTGCGGGTGTAGCGAAATGCTTGTGTTTCTGGCTCCAACAGTGCAGTAATATCTAACAGTTTCACAACATATACCCAAAATACACATAAATCTAATTAAGGAATGGATTAAGAATATATATACACATATGTCAGAGCAGCATTGGACTAAGATACAGTGATGTAGTATAGAATACAGTATGTACATATGAGATGGGTGATGCAATATTTACAAACAATTCAAGTGACTAAGATACCGTAGAATAGTATCGAGTACAGTTTACACATATGAGATGAGTAGTGTTTCATTTCCTTAAAGTGGCCAGTGATTCCTAGTCTATGTCTATAGGCAGCAGACTCTGATGTGCTGGAGATGGCTGTTTAACAGTCAGTGGTGTAGTATAGAATACAGTATAGACATATGAGATGGGTGATGCAATATGTAAACACAATTTAAAAGTGACTAAGATACTATAGAATAGTGTGGAGTGCAGATTATACATATGAGATGAGTAATGCTAGATACGGAACAATATTAAAGTGGCTAGTGATCCATTTCTAAATGTGGCCAGTGATTCCTAATCTATGTCTGTAGGCAGCAGCCTCTCTGTGTTAGTGGTGGCTGTTTAGCAGCCTGATGGCCTTGAGATAGAAGTTGTTTTTCAGTCTCTCGGTCCCTGCTTTGATGCACCTGCACTGACCTTGCCTTCTGGGTGATAGTGGGGTGAACAGGCAGTGGCTTGGGTGGTTGATGTCCTTGATTATCTTTTTGTTCTTCCTATGGCATTGGGTGCTGTAGGTGTCCAGGAGGACAGGAAGTTTGCCCCCAGTATTGTGTTGGGCAGACCGCACCACCCTCTGGAGAGCATTGCGGTTGTGAGGGGTGTAGTTGCCGTACCAGGCGGTGATACAGCCTGACAGGATGCTCTCAATTGTGCATCTGTAAAAGTTTATGAGGGTTTTGGGTGACAAGCAAAATTTCTTTAGCCTCCTGAGGTTGAAGAGGCGCTGTTGTGCCTTCTTCACCACGCTGTCTGTGTGGGTGGACCATTTCAGTTTGTCAGTGATGTGTAAGCTAAGGAACTTAAAGCTTTCCACCTTCTCCTCTACTGTCCCATCGATGTGGATAGGGGGGGGCTCCCTCTGCTGCTTCCTGAAGTCCACGATCATCTCCCTAGTTTTGTTGATCATTTTCCTGGCACCACACTCCCAGAGCCCTCACCTCCTCCCTGTCTCATCGTTGTTGGTTGTATGAATTAGTCCTACTATTGAAGATATTAATTAGGATGTTATATGATTATATGAATTAGTCCTGCTATTGAAGATATTAATTAGGATGTTATATGATTATATGAATTAGTCCTGCTGTTGAAGATATTAATTAGGATGTTATATGATTATATGAATTAGTCCTGCTGTTGAAGATATTAATTAGGATGTTATATGATTATATGAATTAGTCCTGCTGTTGAAGATATTAATTAGGATGTTATATGATTATATGAATTAGTCCTGCTGTTGAATATATTAATTATGATGTTATATGATTATATGAATTAGTCCTGCTATTGAAGATATTAATTAGGATGTCATATGATTATATGAATTAGTCCTGCTGTTGAAGATATTAATTAGGATGTTATATGATTATATGAATTAGTCCTGCTATTGAAGATATTAATTAGGATGTTATATGATTATATGAATTAGTCCTGCTATTGAAGATATTAATTAGGATGTTATATGATTATATGAATTAGTCCTGCTATTGAAGATAGCAGTCCTTCCGGAGACACCTGAAACCCCACCTCTTTAAGGAATACCTAGGATAGGATAAGTAATCCCTCTCACCCCCCCCCTTAAGTTTTAGATGCACTATTGTAAAGTGACTGTTCCACTGGATGTCATAAGGTGAATGCACCAATTTGTAAGTCGCTCTGGATAAGAGCGTCTGCTAAATGACTTAAATGTAAATGTAAATGTAAGATATTAATTAGGATGTTATATGATTATATGAATTAGTCCTGCTATTGAAGATATTAATTAGGATGTTATATGATTATATGAATTAGTCCTGCTGTTGAAGATATTAATTAGGATGTTATATGATTATATGAATTAGTCCTGCTGTTGAAGATATTAATTAGGATGTTATATGATTATATGAATTAGTCCTGCTATTGAAGATATTAATTAGGATGTTATATGATTATATGAATTAGTCCTGCTGTTGAAGATATTAATTAGGATGTTATATGATTATATGAATTAGTCCTGCTGTTGAAGATATTAATTAGGATGTTATATGTATTATATGAATTAGTCCTGCTATTGAAGATATTAATTAGGATGTTATATGATTATATGAATTAGTCCTGCTGTTGAAGATATTAATTGGGATGTTATATGATTATATGAATTAGTCCTGCTGTTGAAGATATTAATTAGGATGTTATATGATTATATAAATTAGTCCTGCTGTTGAAAATATTAATTAGGATGTTAATTAGGATGTTATATGATTATATGAATTAGTCCTGCTATTGAAGATATTAATTATGATGTTATATGTATTATATGAATTAGTCCTGCTTTTGAATATATTAATTAGGATGTAATATTGAAGATATTAATTGGGATGTTATATGTATTATATGAATTAGTCCTGCTATTGAAGATATTAATTGGGATGTAATATTGAAGATATTAATTGGGATGTAATATTGAAGATATTAATTGGGATGTAATATTGAATATATTAATTGGGATGTAATATTGAATATATTAATTGGGATGTAATATTGAATATATTAATTGGGATGTAATATTGAATATATTAATTGGGATGTAATATTGAATATATTAATTGGGATGTAATATTGAATATATTAATTGGGATGTAATATTGAAGATATTAATTGGGAAGTAATATTGAATATATTAATTGGGATGTAATATTGAATATATTAATTGGGATGTAATATTGAATATATTAATTGGGATGTAATATTGAATATATTAATTGGGATGTAATATTGAAGATATTAATTGGGATGTAATATTGAAGATATTAATTGGGATGTTATATGTATTATATGAATTAGTCCTGCTATTGAAGATATTAATTGGGATGTAATATTGAAGATATTAATTGGGATGTAATATTGAAGATATTAATTGGGATGTAATATTGAATATATTAATTGGGATGTAATATTGAATATATTAATTGGGATGTAATATTGAATATATTAATTGGGATGTAATATTGAATATATTAATTGGGATGTAATATTGAATATATTAATTGGGATGTAATATTGAATATATTAATTGGGATGTAATATTGAAGATATTAATTGGGAAGTAATATTGAATATATTCATTGGGATGTAATATTGAATATATTAATTGGGATGTAATATTGAATATATTAATTGGGATGTAATATTGAATATATTAATTGGGATGTAATATTGAAGATATTAATTGGGATGTAATATTGAATATATTAATTGGGATGTAACATTGAATATATTAATTGGGATGTAATATTGAATATATTAATTGGGATGTTATATGTATTATATGAATTGGTCCTGCTATTGAAGATATTAATTAGGATGTTATATGATTATATGAATTAGTCCTGCTATTGAGAATATTAATTAGGATGTTATACATATTACATTAATTAGTCCTGCTATTGAATATATTAATTGGGATGTAATATTGAATATATTAATTGGGATGTAATATTGAATATATTAATTGGGATGTAATATTGAAGATATTAATTGGGATGTTATATGTATTATATGAATTAGTCCTGCTGTTGAAGATATTAATTAGGATGTTATATGATTATATGAATTAGTCCTGCTATTGAAGATATTAATTAGGATGTTATACATATTACATTAATTAGTCCTGCTATTGATTATGTTAATTAGGATGTTATATGATTATATGAATTAGTCATGCTGTTGAGAATATTAATTAGGATGTTATATGATTATATGAATTAGTCCTGCTATTGAATATATTAATTAGGATGTTATATGATTATATGAATTAGTCCTACTATTGAAGATATTAATTAGGATGTTATATGATTATATGAATTAGTCCTGCTATTGAAGATATTAATTAGGATGTTATATGCATGTCACGCCCTGACCTTAGTTATCTTTGTTTTCTTTATTATTTTGGTTAGGTCAGGGTGTGACGAGGGTGGTTTGTTAGTTTTTTGTATTGTCTAGGGGTTTTTGTATGTCTAGGGTTTTTGTAAGTCTAGGCGTTTATATGTCTATGTTTGCCTGAATTGGTTTTCAATCAGAGGCAGCTGTTTATCGTTGTCTCTGATTGGGGACCATATTTAGGTAGCCATTTTCCTTGGGTATTTTGTGGGTTCTTATTCTATGTTTAGTTACCTGTCTGCCCTACTCATATTTGCTTCATGTTTTGTTCAGTGTTCTTTCTTTAATAAAGAAGTATGTACGCTCACCACACTGCGCCTTGGTCTCCTCCGTACAACGACCATGACAATGTATTATATGAATTAGTCCTGCTGTTGAAGATATTAATTGGGATGTTATATGATTATATGAATTAGTCCTGCTGTTGAAGATATTAATTAGGATGTTATATGATTATATGAATTAGTCCTGCTGTTGAAGATATTAATTAGGATGTTATATGATTATATGAATTAGTCCTGCTGTTGAAGATATTAATTAGGATGTTATATGATTATATGAATTAGTCCTGCTGTTGAAGATATTAATTAGGATGTTATATGATTATATGAATTAGTCCTGCTGTTGAAGATATTAATTAGGATGTTATATGATTATATGAATTAGTCCTGCTGTTGAAGATATTAATTAGGATGTTATATGATTATATGAATTAGTCCTGCTGTTGAAGATATTAATTAGGATGTTATATGATTATATGAATTAGTCCTGCTGTTGAAGATATTAATTAGGAGGTTACATGTATTATATGAATTAGTCCTGCTGTTGAAGATATTAATTAGGATGTTATATGATTATATGAATTAGTCCTGCTGTTGAAGATATTAATTAGGATGTTATATGATTATATGAATTAGTCCTGCTATCAAATATATTAATTAGGATGTTATACATATTACATTAATTAGTCCTGCTATTGAAGATATTAATTAGGATGTTATATGATTATATGAATTAGTCCTGCTGTTGAAGATATTAATGATGATGCTATATGATTGTTTTGAGTGGAGTCACAGTATGCTGACTAGATCTGCGTCCCAAATGACACCCTATTCCCTACATAGTGCACTACTGCTACCTATGGGCTCTGGTCAAAAGTAGTGCACTATATAGGGAATAGGGTGCCGTTTGGGATGCTGACTGGCTGTTTACATCCTCCATGTTAATCCATGGTCTCCCCATCACTGAGGAGCTGAAAAGCCCTCCATGACTTTTAATGGCCTTGTACGTTGTTGAGGTCATGTCAGTGGTTAGTACAACACCAGACAACCCTCCTCCCTTCTTTATTTTGTTCAGTTGTTCTTTCTCTCTCTCTCATTCCCCCACATTCTATTCCCGTTCTCTCTTTCGTATATTCTTTTGACTTCATTCATTTATATCTCTTTCCCACTCTACCTCTCTCTCTCTCTCTCTCTCTCTCTCTCTCTCTCTCTCTCTCTCTCTCTCTCTCTCTCTCCCACTCTACCTCTCTCTCTCCCTCCCTCCTTTCCCTCCATCTCTCTCTCTCTCTCTCTCTCTCTACAGAAGGGTGGTGGTCTGTTTCATGCGGTCTTGGTGAAATCAAATTCGGTGAAGTGGAAATATTCCAATTACAGAGGACTTGTTAAAAGCTGTAAATGACAAAAGGCATTACTCACTGTTTGAAGGGCAGCTAGGCAGGAAGACACACACACACACACACACACACACACACACACACACACACACACACACACACACACACACACACACACACACACACACACACACACACACACACACACACACACACCCAACCCTCGTCCCACCTACTCCAACCCTCTCCCACACTCTACATCACATCTGGAATCCACCTCCTCCTTTATGTGGTTCTAGAAGTCTCTTTTTGTGGTTCCACACTCTAGAACTCTCACGCTCCTCTCTGATTGTTGTGAGGCTGTCCACAACCAAGGCTGCTTCTCAAATGGTACCATATTCCCTTTATAGTGCTCTACTCCAGATAGGGCTCTGGGTCAAACGTAGTGCAATACACAGGGAATAGGGTACCATTTGGGATGCAGTCCAAAAACCGCCGACTCATTGGATGCGTATGGTGCTCTACTCCTCCCTGTTCAGTCATTTCAGGACACTGTGTGAAAGCCAGTTCAATCATGTTGAATTATTGCTTGGACGAAGGCCCTGTGTTAAACTAGTGTCCTGTCCATGGTTGTACTCACACTACAGAAACAGGAGATGGGCTTGGACGAAGGCCCTGTGTTAAACTAGTGTCCTGTCCATGGTTGTACTCACACTACAGAAACAGGAGATGGGCTTGGACGAAGGCCCTGTGTTAAACTAGTGTCCTGTCCATGGTTGTACTCACACTACAGAAACAGGAGATGGGCTTGGACGAAGGCCCTGTGTTAAACTAGTGTCCTGTCCATGGTTGTACTCACACTACAGAAACAGGAGATGGGCTTGGACGAAGGCCCTGTGTTAAACTAGTGTCCTGTCCATGGTTGTACTCACACTACAGAAACAGGAGATGGGCTTGGACGAAGGCCCTGTGTTAAACTAGTGTCCTGTCCATGGTTGTACTCACACTACAGAAACAGGAGATGGGCTTGGACGAAGGCCCTGTGTTAAACTAGTGTCCTGTCCATGGTTGTACTCACACTACAGAAACAGGAGATGGGCTTGGACGAAGGCCCTGTGTTAAACTAGTGTCCTGTCCATGGTTGTACTCACACTACAGAAACAGGAGATGGGCTTGGACGAAGGCCCTGTGTTAAACTAGTGTCCTGTCCATGGTTGTACTCACACTACAGAAACAGGAGATGGGCTTGGACGAAGGCCCTGTGTTAAACTAGTGTCCTGTCCATGGTTGTACTCACACTACAGAAACAGGAGATGGGCTTGGACGAAGGCCCTGTGTTAAACTAGTGTCCTGTCCATGGTTGTACTCACACTACAGAAACAGGAGATGGGCTTGGACGAAGGCCCTGTGTTAAACTAGTGTCCTGTCCATGGTTGTACTCACACTACAGAAACAGGAGATGGGCTTGGACGAAGGCCCTGTGTTAAACTAGTGTCCTGTCCATGGTTGTCACACTACAGAAACAGGAGATGGGCTTACGAAGGCCCTGTGTTAAAAGTGTCCTGTCCATGGTTGTACTCACACTACAGAAACAGGAGATGGGCTTGGACGAAGGCCCTGTGTTAAACTAGTGTCCTGTCCATGGTTGTACTCACACTACAGAAACAGGAGATGGGCTTGGACGAAGGCCCTGTGTTAAACTAGTGTCCTGTCCATGGTTGTACTCACACTACAGAAACAGGAGATGGGCTTGGACGAAGGCCCTGTGTTAAACTAGTGTCCTGTCCATGGTTGTACTCACACTACAGAAACAGGAGATGGGCTTGGACGAAGGCCCTGTGTTAAACTAGTGTCCTGTCCATGGTTGTACTCACACTACAGAAACAGGAGAGGAGATGTTAAACTAGTGTCCTGCTTACAGAAACAGGAGATGGGCGAAGGCCCTGTGTTAAACTAGTGTCCTGTCCATGGTTGTACTCACACTACAGAAACAGGAGATGGGCTTGGACGAAGGCCCTGTGTTAAACTAGTGTCCTGTCCATGGTTGTACTCACACTACAGAAACAGGAGATGGGCTTGGACGAAGGCCCTGTGTTAAACTAGTGTCCTGTCCATGGTTGTACTCACACTACAGAAACAGGAGATGGGCTTGGACGAAGGCCCTGTGTTAAACTAGTGTCCTGTCCATGGTTGTACTCACACTACAGAAACAGGAGATGGGCTTGGACGAAGGCCCTGTGTTAAACTAGTGTCCTGTCCATGGTTGTACTCACACTACAGAAACAGGAGATGGGCTTGGACGAAGGCCCTGTGTTAAACTAGTGTCCTGTCCATGGTTGTACTCACACTCAGAAACAGGAGATGGGCTTCCAGTGTCCTGTCCATGGTTGTACTCACACTACAGAAACAGGAGATGGGCTTGGAGAAGGCCCTGTGTTAAACTAGTGTCCTGTCCATGGTTGTACTCACACTACAGAAACAGGAGATGGGCTTGGACGAAGGCCCTGTGTTAAACTAGTGTCCTGTCCATGGTTGTACTCACACTACAGAAACAGGAGATGGGCTTGGACGAAGGCCCTGTGTTAAACTAGTGTCCTGTCCATGGTTGTACTCACACTACAGAAACAGAAACAGGAGATGGTTGCTACAGAAACAGGAGATGGGACGAAGGCCCTGTGTTAAACTAGTGTCCTGTCCATGGTTGTACTCACACTACAGAAACAGGAGATGGGCTTGGACGAAGGCCCTGTGTTAAACTAGTGTCCTGTCCATGGTTGTACTCACACTACAGAAACAGGAGATGGGCTTGGACGAAGGCCCTGTGTTAAACTAGTGTCCTGTCCTGTCCATGGTTGTACTCACACTACAGAAACAGGAGATGGGCTTGGACGAAGGCCCTGTGTTAAACTAGTGTCCTGTCCATGGTTGTACTCACACTACAGAAACAGGAGATGGGCTTGGACGAAGGCCCTGTGTTAAACTAGTGTCCTGTCCATGGTTGTACTCACACTACAGAAACAGGAGATGGGCTTGGACGAAGGCCCTGTGTTAAACTAGTGTCCTGTCCATGGTTGTACTCACACTACAGAAACAGGAGATGGGCTTGGACGAAGGCCCTGTGTTAAACTAGTGTCCTGTCCATGGTTGTACTCACACTACAGAAACAGGAGATGGGCTTGGACGAAGGCCCTGTGTTAAACTAGTGTCCTGTCCATGGTTGTACTCACACTACAGAAACAGGAGATGGGCTTGGACGAAGGCCCTGTGTTAAACTAGTGTCCTGTCCATGGTTGTACTCACACTACAGAAACAGGAGATGGGCTTGGACGAAGGCCCTGTGTTAAACTAGTGTCCTGTCCATGGTTGTACTCACACTACAGAAACAGGAGATGGGCTTGGACGAAGGCCCTGTGTTAAACTAGTGTCCTGTCCATGGTTGTACTCACACTACAGAAACAGGAGATGGGCTTGGACGAAGGCCCTGTGTTAAACTAGTGTCCTGTCCATGGTTGTACTCACACTACAGAAACAGAGAGATGGGCTTGGACGAAGGCCCTGTGTTAAACTAGTGTCCTGTCCATGGTTGTACTCACACTACAGAAACAGGAGATGGGCTTGGAAACAGGAGATGGGAAGGCCCTGTGTTAAACTAGTGTCCTGTCCATGGTTGTACTCACACTACAGAAACAGGAGATGGGCTTGGACGAAGGCCCTGTGTTAAACTAGTGTCCTGTCCATGGTTGTACTCACACTACAGAAACAGGAGATGGGCTTGGACGAAGGCCCTGTGTTAAACTAGTGTCCTGTCCATGGTTGTACTCACACTACAGAAACAGGAGATGGGCTTGGACGAAGGCCCTGTGTTAAACTAGTGTCCTGTCCATGGTTGTACTCACACTACAGAAACAGGAGATGGGCTTGGACGAAGGCCCTGTGTTAAAAGTGTCCTGTCCAGTGTCCTGTCCATGGTTGTACTCACACTACAGAAACAGGAGATGGGCTTGGACGAAGGCCCTGTGTTAAACTAGTGTCCTGTCCATGGTTGTACTCACACTACAGAAACAGGAGATGGGCTTGGACGAAGGCCCTGTGTTAAACTAGTGTCCTGTCCATGGTTGTACTCACACTACAGAAACAGGAGATGGGCTTGGACGAAGGCCCTGTGTTAAACTAGTGTCCTGTCCATGGTTGTACTCACACTACAGAAACAGGAGATGGGCTTGGACGAAGGCCCTGTGTTAAACTAGTGTCCTGTCCATGGTTGTACTCACACTACAGAAACAGGAGATGGGCTTGGACGAAGGCCCTGTGTTAAACTAGTGTCCTGTCCATGGTTGTACTCACACTACAGAAACAGGAGATGGGCTTGGACGAAGGCCCTGTGTTAAACTAGTGTCCTGTCCATGGTTGTACTCACACTACAGAAACAGAAACAGGAGATGGGTACTCACACTACAGAAACAGGAGACGAAGGCCCTGTGTTAAACTAGTGTCCTGTCCATGGTTGTACTCACACTACAGAAACAGGAGATGGGCTTGGACGAAGGCCCTGTGTTAAACTAGTGTCCTGTCCATGGTTGTACTCACACTACAGAAACAGGAGATGGGCTTGGACGAAGGCCCTGTGTTAAACTAGTGTCCTGTCCATGGTTGTACTCACACTACAGAAACAGGAGATGGGCTTGGACGAAGGCCCTGTGTTAAACTAGTGTCCCATGGTTGTACTCACACTACAGAAACAGGAGTGAAGGCCCTAGTGTCCTGTCCATGGTTGTACTCACACTACAGAAACAGGAGATGGGCTTGGACGAAGGCCCTGTGTTAAACTAGTGTCCTGTCCATGGTTGTACTCACACTACAGAAAAATGGGCTTGGACGAAGGAGTTAAATAGTGGTCCATGGTTGTACTCACACTACAGAAACAGGTCAGGCCCTGTGTTAAACTAGTGTCCTGTCCATGGTTGTACTCACACTACAGAAACAGGAGATGGGCTTGGAGGCCCTGTGTTAAAAGGCCCTGTGTTACAGAAACTAGTGTCCTGTCCATGGTTGTACTCACACTACAGAAACAGGAGATGGGCTTGGACGAAGGCCCTGTGTTAAACTAGTGTCCTGTCCATGGTTGTACTCACACTACAGAAACAGGAGATGGGCTTGGACGAAGGCCCTGTGTTAAACTAGTGTCCTGTCCATGGTTGTACTCACACTACAGAAACAGGAGATGGGCTTGGACGAAGGCCCTGTGTTAAACTAGTGTCCTGTCCATGGTTGTACTCACACTACAGAAACAGGAGATGGGCTTGGACGAAGGCCCTGTGTTAAACTAGTGTCCTGTCCATGGTTGTACTCACACTACAGAAACAGGAGATGGGCTTGGACGAAGGCCCTGTGTTAAACTAGTGTCCTGTCCATGGTTGTACTCACACTACAGAAACAGGAGATGGGCTTGGACGAAGGCCCTGGGCTTGGAGGCCCTGTGTTAAACTAGTGTCCCCTGTGTTAAACTAGTGTCCTGTCCATGGTTGTACTCACACTACAGAAACAGGAGATGGGCTTGGACGAAGGCCCTGTGTTAAACTAGTGTCCTGTCCATGGTTGTACTCACACTACAGAAACAGGAGATGGGCTTGGACGAAGGCCCTGTGTTAAACTAGTGTCCTGTCCATGGTTGTACTCACACTACAGAAACAGGAGATGGGCTTGGACGAAGGCCCTGTGTTAAACTAGTGTCCTGTCCATGGTTGTACTCACTACAGAAACAGGAGATGGGCAGAAGGCCCTGTGTTAAACAGGAGTCCATGGGCTCACACTACAGAAACAGGAGATGGGCTTGGACGAAGGCCCTGTGTTAAACTAGTGTCCTGTCCATGGTTGTACTCACACTACAGAAACAGGAGATGGGCTTGGACGAAGGCCCTGTGTTAAACTAGTGTCCTGTCCATGGTTGTACTCACACTACAGAAACAGGAGATGGGCTTGGACGAAGGCCCTGTGTTAAACTAGTGTCCTGTCCATGGTTGTACTCACACTACAGAAACAGGAGATGGGCTTGGACGAAGGCCCTGTGTTAAACTAGTGTCCTGTCCATGGTTGTACTCACACTACAGAAACAGGAGATGGGCTTGGACGAAGGCCCTGTGTTAAACTAGTGTCCTGTCCATGGTTGTACTCACACTACAGAAACAGGAGATGGGCTCTTTGCCTTATGGGCCGTTTTGGTCAAGGCTACTTCTTTTATTGCTATGATTTGTTTTCATGGTTTTTATATCGAGGCCATCAATAAATCAATTCACAAAACATATTCTGCATCCTAAATGCCACCCTATTCCCTACATAATGCTCTACTTTTGACCAGAGCCCTAGGAAATAGGGTACTATTTGGTACCCATGCATGATGTGCTGAACATGACTCCTTCCAGAATGTTGCAAGATGCTCAGCGTAATTGGCTCTTGATGATTCTTACACCTGGACCATTGAATGATGTCCTCATATCATGTATCCTTGTCAAGTATGTAATTGCATCAGGGCTAACATATTGGGGCTAACATATCAGGGCTAACATATCGTGGCTAACATATCAGGGCTAACATATCGTGGCTAACATATCAGGGCTAACATATCGTGGCTAACATATCAGGGCTAACATATAGGGGCTAACATATCGGAGCTAACATATCAGGGCTAACATATTGGGGCTAACATATCAGGGCTAACATATCAGGGCTAACATATCGGAGCTAACATATCAGGGTTAACATATTGGGGCTAACATATCAGGGCTAACATATCAGGGCTAACATATCAGGGCTAACATATTGGGGCTAACATATCAGGGCTAACATATTGGGGCTAACATATCAGGGCTAACATATCGGAGCTAACATATCAGGGCTAACATATTGGGGCTAACATATCAGGGCTAACATATCAGGGCTAACATATCAGGGCTAACATATTGGGGCTAACATATCAGGGCTAACATATCAGGGCTAACATATCGGAGCTAACATATCAGGGTTAACATATTGGGGCTAACATATTGGGGCTAACTTATCGGAGCTAACATATCGGAGCTAACATATCGGGGCTAACATGTAATTTTACATTGACATTTTAGTAATTTAGCAGATGCTCTTATACAGAACAACTTACACGAGCATATCAGCTAACATATCAGGGCTAACATATCGGAGCTAACATATCAGGGCTAACATATTGGGGCTAACATATCAGGGCTAACATATCAGGGCTAACATATCAGGGCTAACATATTGGGGCTAACATATCAGGGCTAACATATTGGGGCTAACATATCAGGGCTAACATATCGGAGCTAACATATCAGGGCTAACATATTGGGGCTAACATATCAGGGCTAACATATCAGGGCTAACATATCAGGGCTAACATATCGGAGCTAACATATCAGGGTTAACATATTGGGGCTAACATATTGGGGCTAACTTATCGGAGCTAACATATCGGAGCTAACATATCGGGGCTAACATGTAATTTTACATTGACATTTTAGTAATTTAGCAGATGCTCTTATACAGAACAACTTACACGAGCAATTCGGGTTATGTGCCTTGCTCATGGGCACATTGACCGATTTTTCACCTAGTCGGCTCTGGGATACGAACCAGCAACCTTTCGGTTATTGGTCCTACCCTAGGCTAACATATCAGGGCTAACATTTGGTAGCGGCACCGGAAATGCTTTGTTGAAGCCCATCTCAACTTAAATGGGGATAGAGACAGAGCGGAAATAACAAACAATATGCTCACTCCAAAGGTTTAAATGATTCAAACTTGACCTGTTTTAGGGTCAAGAATTTCCTCAGGCTTTGGAGAGTGAAAAATGGAAGTATCTTGTGGCTTCTACAGGTGGCCCTATTGGGTGGTAAGAAGAGGTGAGACACCAAGGAGCCTGAGAAGGGACTAGAAGGCTATTTTTGGATCAAGCTGAGTCAAAGTTGTTATGGGATGCAGATTCAGTGTCCATGGGGTTACTATCTGCTTACTCTTCCCTGAAATGCTAACGTGGTGGTTATTACATTCAACTCTTTTAAACACAGCCACCACAAGCCCATGAGACAACGCCAAACTCCCACGAAATACTCACCCTACGGAAATTCCTTCTCAATAACATCAATAATACACACGTCTCTGATTGCTATCGTGATTTTGTGTGTTCGTGTGTAAGTGCATACAATATGTGTGTTGGCGGAATGGGCGCCAGAGTGTATACATTGAGCTGATTGAAGGAAAGAG
Source organism: Oncorhynchus gorbuscha (assembly GCF_021184085.1). Lineage (NCBI taxonomy): Eukaryota > Metazoa > Chordata > Actinopteri > Salmoniformes > Salmonidae > Oncorhynchus > Oncorhynchus gorbuscha. The sequence continues at coordinate 1,452,066 of NC_060198.1, forward strand.
GTGGACAGGATATAAGGCAGATAGATGGTGACTCAGCAGTTTATGGGTAGGTTCTGGGTTCTACCCTGAGTTCTCTGCCAGCTGCTGAAAGCCAACACTGGTGAGAAAGAAACACACTGCTCACATGGCCCAACTATCAGCCCACACACACACACACACACACACACACACACACACACACACACACACACACACACACACACACACACACACACACACACACACACACACACACACACACACACACACACACACACACACACACACACACACACACACACACACACACACACACACACACACACACACACACACACACACACACACACACACACACAGGCGCAGACACACTGTACGCACACATAGAGGCGCAGACATACACACAGACGGAGACACACACAGATTCAGAGTTCAGAGACACAAACATGTCTGTCTTAAAATGAGGTATTTCTAGCGTATTCACAAGAAAACTCCCCTGTTTCTCTCTCTCTCTCCCCCCACTCCTCTTCCAACAGTAACAAGCCCTGACCTTGACATACTCTTTCCTCCCTTCCTTTCTCTACTGCTCTATTTGTTCCTCTTTTCTGTACTTTCCCGTCTCTCCTCTCCAAACCACTCATATCCTCCTCGTTCTGCAGTTGTCTCCAGTCATCTGATTCTCCTTCTCAAACCTCCTGAAACCCAAACTCTAGCCACAACCCTAACCTCAGGAATCTGCCAACGCATTCAATCCCTTTTCTCATCCCTTTTCTCCCCTTCTCTCCTTTCTTTTCCTCATCTACTCCCGTCCTCTACCTCTCTCCTTCCCTCCTCTACCTCTCTCCCTCCTCTACCTCTCTCCTTCCCTCCTCTACCTCTCTCCTTCCCTCCTCACTCCTTTCTTTTCCTCATCTACTCCCCTCGTCTACCTCTCTCCTTCCCTCCTCTACCTCTCTCCTTCCCTCCTCTACCTCTCTCCTTCCCTCCTCACTCCTTTCTTTTCCTCATCTACTCCCCTCCTCTACCTCTCTCCTTCCCTCCTCTGCCTCTCTCCTTCCCTCCTCTACCTCTCTCCTTCCCTCCTCTACCTCTCTCCTTCCCTCCTCACTCCTTTCTTTTCCTCATCTACTCCCCTCGTCTACCTCTCTCCTTCCCTCCTCCTCCTCTCTCCTTCCCTCCTCTACCTCTCTCCTTCCCCCATCTCTCCTTTCTTTTCCTCATCTACTCCCCTCCTCTACCTCTCTCCTTCCCTCCTCTGTCCTTTCCTTTCCTCATCTACTCCCCTCCTCTACCTCTCTCCATCCCCCATCTCTCCTTTCTTTTCCTCATCTACTCCCCTCCTCTACCTCTCCCCTTCCCTCCTCTGTCCTTTCCTTTCCTCATCTACTCCCCTCCTCTACCTCTCTCCTTCCCTCCTCTACCTCTCTCCTTCCCTCCTCTCTCCTTTCTTTTCCTCATCTACTCCCCTCCTCTACCTCTCTCCTTCCCTCCTCTGTCCTTTCCTTTCCTCATCTACTCCCCTCCTCTACCTCTCTCCTTCCCCCATCTCTCCTTTCTTTTCCTCATCTACTCCCCTCCTCTACTTCTCTCCTTACATCCTCTACCTCTCTCCTTCCCTCCTCTGTCCTTTCCTTTCCTCATCTACTCCCCTTCTCTACCTCTCTCCTTCCCTCCTCTGTCATTTCCTTTCCTCATCTACTCCCCACCTCTACCTCTCTCCTTCCCTCCTCTACCTCTCTCCTTCCCTCCTCTGTCCTTTCTTTTCCTCATCTACTCCTCTCCTCTACCTGTCTCCTTCTCTCCTTTCCTTTCTTCATCTCCTCCCCTCCTCTACCTCTCTCCTCCCCTCCTCTCTCCTTTCCTTTCCTCATCTACTCCCCTCCTCTACCTCTCTCCTTCCCTCCTCTGTCCTTTCCTTTCCTCATCTACTCCCCTTCTCCATCTCTCTCCTTCCCTAATTTCTCTTGGCACAGGATTTTTCCAGTTTGAGGATGTATCTTCTCTCAGGACTATTCATTCCACCCACTCCTCCACTTTATCCACCTCTTCAACTTTTCCCTCTTCAATCATTCATTTTCAAAGGTTAGGACTTAAACTATAGTGCCTGTAACAAAGTTTGGCCACGTCTAGGAAGTGCTGGAGAAGCATTACCTTTCTAGTTAGTGTATTCAACCTGTAATACACCAGCATCATGCTCAGCTGGCACAAGAACAGAAACTGAAAATTAAGCATTTTCATTGGACAAAATCAGGCATGTCAGATTCAAAAAGTTTCATCACATTTAAAAGCTACTGAACAGGACCCAGGTGGGTCTGAACATGGCCCAGGTGGGTCTGAACAGGGCCCATGTGGGTCTGAACAGGACCCAGGTGGGTCTGAACAGGACCCAGGTGGGTCTGAACATGGCCCAGGTGGGTCTGAACAGGGCCCATGTGGGTCTGAACAGGACCCAGGTGGGTCTGAACAGGACCCAGGTGGGTCTGAACAGGCCCCAAACAGGGCCCAGGTGGGTCTGAACAGGGCCCAGGTGGGTCTGAACAGGCCCCGAACAGGGCCCAGGTGGGTCTAAACAGGGCCCAGGTGGGTCTGAACAGGACCCAGGTGGGTCTGAACAGGGCCCAGGTGGGTCTGAACAGGGCCCAGGTGGGTCTGAACAGGACCCAGGTGGGTCTGAACAGGGCCCAGGTGGGTCTGAACAGGACCCAGGTGGGTCTGAACAGGGCCCAGGTGGGTCTGAACAGGGCCCAGGTGGGTCTGAACAGGACCCAGGTGGGTCTGAACAGGACCCAGGTGGGTCTGAACAGGACCCAGGTGGGTCTGAACAGGACCCAGGTGGGTCTGAACAGGACCCAGGTTGGTCTGAACAGGGCCCAGGTGGGTCCCGTTAAGATACAGCAGCATTTCTCCCAGTACTCTGGTAACTACTGAAAGCATCCTGCTGTTTCTGTCCACTGGAGCGAACCACTTAACCTGTCCTGCCTCAGTCAACATTGTACTGTTTCTATTTGTTTTCTCTATGGACTGTACCACAACAACAGGAAGCCAGGGGTCATCCCAAGGCCATGGTCTATGCCAATAAACAGAGGTTTGTGAATAATCACCACTAATGGTTTGGCCCATTCTACAACTGTATGATTCTACGGATTCTAAGAAGGCTCTCAAATGTTCTTATTATTCTTTAGAAATGTGATGAAATGACTTTTCAGTACACAGTACTTACAGCACTAACTGTCAACATAGCCCCAAGACCATGTAAGTCCTTTGTATTTCCATGAATAATACATGTTACACTATACTATACAAACAATACAGTGTAACAGCAGTACAGTGCAGTCATCTCAGTAACCTCCTCCACCAGTCGGCTCTCTCTAGCTACTGAGCCTGGGGGAGAGGTCAGGAGTACAGTGCAGTCATCTCAGTAACCTCATCCACCAGTCGGCTCTCTCTAGCTACTGAGCCTGGGGGAGAGGTCAGGAGTACAGTGCAGTCATCTCAGTAACCTCATCCACCAGTCGGCTCTCTCTAGCTACTGAGCCTGGGGGAGAGGTCAGGAGTACAGTGCAGTCATCTCAGTAACCTCATCCACCAGTCGGCTCTCTCTAGCTACTGAGCCTGGGGGAGAGGTCTCATCCACCAGTAACCTCATCCACCAGTCGGCTCTCTCTAGCTACTGAGCCTGGGGGAGAGGTCAGGAGTACAGTGCAGTCACTGAGCCTGGGGGAGAGGTCAGTAACATCTCATCCACCAGTCGGCTCTCTCTAGCTACTGAGCCTGGGGGAGAGGTCAGGAGTACAGTGCAGTCATCTCAGTAACCTCTCCACCAGTCGGCTCTCTCTAGCTACTGAGCCTGGGGGAGAGGTCTACAGTAACCTCATCCACCAGTCGGCTCTCTCTAGCTACTGAGCCTGGGGGAGAGGTCAGGAGTACAGTGCAGTCATCTCAGTAACCTCATCCACCAGTCGGCTCTCTCTAGCTACTGAGCCTGGGGGAGAGGTCAGGAGTACAGTGCAGTCATCTCAGTAACCTCATCCACCAGTCGGCTCTCTCTAGCTACTGAGCCTGGGGGAGAGGTCAGGAGTACAGTGCAGTCATCTCAGTAACCTCAGTAACCTCATCCACCAGTCGGCTCTCTCTAGCTACTGAGCCTGGGGGAGAGGTCAGGAGTACAGTGCAGTCATCTCAGTAACCTCATCCACCAGTCGGCTCTCTCTAGCTACTGAGCCTGGGGGAGAGGTCAGGAGTACAGTGCAGTCATCTCAGTAACCTCATCCACCAGTCGGCTCTCTCTAGCTACTGAGCCTGGGGAGAGGTCAGGAGTACAGTGCAGTCATCTCAGTAACCTCATCCACCAGTCGGCTCTCTCTAGCTACTGAGCCTGGGGGAGAGGTCAGGAGTACAGTGCAGTCATCTCAGTAACCTCATCCACCAGTCGGCTCTCTCTAGCTACTGAGCCTGGGGAGAGGTCAGGAGTACAGTGCAGTCATCTCAGTAACCCTCATCCACCAGTCGGCTCTCTCTAGCTACTGAGCCTGGGGGAGAGGTCAGGAGTACAGTGCAGTCATCTCAGTAACCTCATCCACCAGTCGGCTCTCTCTAGCTACTGAGCCTGGGGGAGGTCAGGTACAGTGCAGTCATCTCAGTCCACCAGCTACTGAGCCTGGGGGAGAGGTCATACAGTGCAGTCATCTCAGTAACCTCATCCACCAGTCGGCTCTCTCTAGCTACTGAGCCTGGGGAGAGGTCAGGAGTACAGTGCAGTCATCTCAGTAACCTCATCCACCAGTCGGCTCTCTCTAGCTACTGAGCCTGGGGAGAGGTCAGGAGTACAGTGCAGTCATCTCAGTAACCTCATCCACCAGTCGGCTCTCTCTAGCTACTGAGCCTGGGGGAGAGGTCAGGAGTACAGTGCAGTCATCTCAGTAACCTCATCCACCAGTCGGCTCTCTCTAGCTACTGAGCCTGGGGAGAGGTCAGGAGTACAGTGCAGTCATCTCAGTAACCTCATCCACCAGTCGGCTCTCTCTAGCTACTGAGCCTGGGGGAGAGGTCAGGAGTACAGTGCAGTCATCTCAGTAACCTCATCCACCAGTCGGCTCTCTCTAGCTACTGAGCCTGGGGGAGAGGTCAGGAGTACAGTGCAGTCATCTCAGTAACCTCATCCACCAGTCGGCTCTCTCTAGCTACTGAGCCTGGGGGAGAGGTCAGGAGTACAGTGCAGTCATCTCAGTAACCTCATCCACCAGTCGGCTCTCTCTAGCTACTGAGCCTGGGGGAGAGGTCAGGAGTACAGTGCAGTCATCTCAGTAACCTCATCCACCAGTCGGCTCTCTCTAGCTACTGAGCCTGGGGGAGAGGTCAGGAGTACAGTGCAGTCATCTCAGTAACCTCATCCACCAGTCGGCTCTCTCTAGCTACTGAGCCTGGGGGAGAGGTCAGGAGTACAGTGCAGTCATCTCAGTAACCTCATCCACCAGTCGGCTCTCTAGCTACTGAGCCTGGGGGAGAGGTCAGGAGTACAGTGCAGTCATCTCAGTAACCTCATCCACCAGTCGGCTCTCTCTAGCTACTGAGCCTGGGGGAGAGGTCAGGAGTACAGTGCAGTCATCTCAGTAACCTCATCCACCAGTCGGCTCTCTCTAGCTACTGAGCCTGGGGGAGAGGGGGAGAGGTCAGGAGTACAGTGCAGTCATCTCAGTAACCTCATCCACCAGTCGGCTCTCTCTAGCTACTGAGCCTGGGGAGAGGTCAGAGTACAGTACAGTGCAGTCATCTCAGTAACCTCATCCACCAGTCGGCTCTCTCTAGCTACTGAGCCTGGGGGAGAGGTCAGGAGTACAGTGCAGTCATCTCAGTAACCTCATCCACCAGTCGGCTCTCTCTAGCTACTGAGCCTGGGGGAGAGGTCAGTCATCTCAGTACAGTGCAGTCATCTCAGTAACCTCATCCACCAGTCGGCTCTCTCTAGCTACTGAGCCTGGGGGAGAGGTCAGGAGTACAGTGCAGTCATCTCAGTAACCTCATCCACCAGTCGGCTCTCTCTAGCTACTGAGCCTGGGGGAGAGGTCAGGAGTACAGTGCAGTCATCTCAGTAACCTCATCCACCAGTCGGCTCTCTCTAGCTACTGAGCCTGGGGGAGAGGTCAGGTCAGTCATCTCAGTAACCTCATCCACCAGTCGGCTCTCTCTAGCTACTGAGCCAGTCAGGAGCAGTCAGTCTCAGTAACCTCATCCACCAGTCGGCTCTCTCTAGCTACTGAGCCTGGGGGAGAGGTCAGGAGTACAGTGCAGTCATCTCAGTAACCTCATCCACCAGTCGGCTCTCTCTAGCTACTGAGCCTGGGGGAGAGGTCAGGAGTACAGTGCAGTCATCTCAGTAACCTCATCCACCAGTCGGCTCTCTCTAGCTACTGAGCCTGGGGGAGAGGTCAGGAGTACAGTGCAGTCATCTCAGTAACCTCCTCCACCAGTCGGCTCTCTCTAGCTACTGAGCCTGGGGGAGAGGTCAGCAGTACAGTAAACTGAAGTGTTACTCTTCATTCAAAACGTTCAGATAATGTGAATGTACTGTAATGTGGTTCATAGCCATGTAGTCATGTTATCAGCACAGTGTGAGAGGATTGAGTGGGTGATTATATAAATATAATCTTATCTTCTGGCTCTGGGTCAAATAGAGAGGATGTGTTTCAGGGGTCGTTATACACATGAATAAAGACTGTCAATCTCAAAGGGAACCCTATTATCTTTATAGTGTACTACTTCGTCCTGGGGACCATAGGATTGTGGTCAACATTGGTCTGCTATATAGGAAATAGTGTGCCCTTTGTGACGCTGCCAGTGTGTTACTGCAAGTGTCCAGGATTGGTGTGGTAGTGTGTATGTGTGGGATAAGGGTGAGAGGGGAAGAGTGTTGTCATCTTTTCCTCCTTCGTTCCCTCTTTCCCTCTCTACGGACGGACACGGATCCCCCTTTCTCTGGATCTGGCTCAGGGAGGCCGTGGGAAGATTTTCTGTTTAAAAAAAGAGGGGGAAAAAGAAAAAAGAAAACAAATTCTAAACATAACTGAAACAACATACAGTCCTCTGGAAGACATCCACCACGGCTCTATTATTATCAATGGCCAGAGAGGACTAGCTGGAGTTTGGAGGCCTGTAGACCCCACTGTGTGTGTGTGTGTGTGTGTGTGTGTGTGTGTGTGTGTGTGTGTGTGTGTGTGTGTGTGTGTGTGTGTGTGTGTGTGTGTGTGTGTGTGTGTGTGTGTGTGTGTGTGTGTGTGTGTGTGTGTGTGTGTGTGTGTGTGTGTGTGTGTGTGTGTGTGTGTGTGAGAGAGAGAGAGGGGGAGAGAGGGAGATAGAGAGAGAGATAGATAGAGAGAGAGAGCATTCCCTGTAGAGGGACCTGAGTGTGCATATGGACCAGCCTGCTGTTTCACATTCACCACACTTTAACCCTTTCAACCGGTGTGTTTAGAGGGGGAGAGAGACTACAACACAGTGCACGGTGGAGAGTACTGCATGGGAAGCACATCCGTTTGTCTCAGAGGAAATATCTGTTGGAGAACTATGAGAGGAGAGAGAGAGAGGGACATACCAGTTAAATAGTGTATTGTATGGAGAGATATAGTCCTGATGTGTAGCTCCCAAGTGTCTTAGGGGGACTATATAATACCCATTGGGGAACTATGGGAAGAGGTGGGAGTGAGAAAGAGAAGGAAAAATGAGAGGAAGAAGAAAGGGATGTGGGAGAGAAGATGTGGGGGAGGAGAGAGGTAGCTGTTTCCAATTATAATGTAAAATGAGGTAGTAGTTGGGGGGAGAGAGAGGAGGGGAATGAAGGAATGAGACGGATGGTTTGCTTACAGATTTCCCTCCATCCCCACTTCTTTCTCTCTCTCTCTACTCTCGTGCGCTCTTTTTATCTCCCTTTCTCCCTCTCGTTCTTTCTCTCTTCTTCAGCTGGACTCTGTAAAAGAACAAGGGAAGTGAGTTTCAGGAGGAGAGGAGAATAGGAAAAGGCAGGCACGGAGACCACTGAACCATCAAACAGTATCCAGCACATATATTAGAGAGAGAGGGACTGGCACGGAGACCACTGAACCATCAAACAGTATCCAGCACATATTAGAGAGAGAGGGACTGGCATGGAGACCACTGAACCATCAAACAGTATCCAGCACATATTAGAGATAGAGGGACTGGCATGGAGACCACTGAACCATCAAACAGTATCCAGCACATATTAGAGAGAGAGGGACTGGCATGGAGACCACTGAACCATCAAACAGTATCCAGCACATATTAGAGCATGGAGAGAGGGACTGGCATGGAGACCACTGAACCATCAAACAGTATCCAGCACATATTAGAGAGAGAGGGACTGGCACGGAGACCACTGAACCATCAAACAGTATCCAGCACATATTAGAGAGAGAGGGACTGGCACGGAGACCACTGAACCATCAAACAGTATCCAGCACATATTAGAGAGAGAGGGACTGGCATGGAGACCACTGAACCATCAAACAGTATCCAGGACATATTAGAGAGAGAGGGACTGGCATGGAGACCACTGAACCATCAAACAGTATCCAACACATATTAGAGAGAGAGGGACTGGCATGGAGACCACTGAACCATCAAACAGTATCCAGGACATATTAGAGAGAGAGGGACTGGCATGGAGACCACTGAACCATCAAACAGTATCCAGCACATATTAGAGAGGGAGAGGGACTGAACCATCAAACAGTATCCAACACATATTAGAGAGAGAGGGACTGGCATGGAGACCACTGAACCATCAAACAGTATCCAGGACATATTAGAGAGAGAGGGACTGGCATGGAGACCACTGAACCATCAAACAGTACCAACACAGAAAAAGGAAAGAGGGACACATGGGATTGTTCTCTGAGTAATAATTCTATATGGACTTTTCAGAGAATAGTTGTGTACGTTGGAGGGGTCAACTTTTGGGAGGGGGCACAAAGGGAGAGATTGATAGAGAGAGGTATTAAGAGAAAGCGAGTGAAATCTGGCCCTGCAGGCCCCTGTGTAAACACCAGGCTGGTGTGTGAGCGTGTGCGGGGGCGCGCAGGGAGGTTGGGGGGGGGGGGGTGTAAGGAGGGGTGGGGTGAGGGGGAGGGTAGAGGAAGGTTATAAAGTTGTACACCCTTCACATAGGCCTCTCTCTCTCTGTCTGTATCTCTCTCTTTCTGTCACGCATACACACACACACACACACACACACACACACACACACACACACACACACACACACACACACACACACACACACACACACACACACACACACACACACACACACACACACACACACACACACACACACACACACACACACACACACACACACACACACACACACTGGATGGCTCAATACTTCACTCAGTTGGCCACACAGACACATGCCGGGTCCAGAATTTAAACCATCCCCTTACACACACAAACACACACATCACAAATACAAAGCTCTGCACCTAAATACACATACAGCCAGCCAAGTGTAACAGAGACAGCCTGCCACAACCCACCTTTACACACACACACACACACACACACACACACACACACACACACACACACACACACACACACACACACACACACACACACACACACACACACACACACACACACACACACACACACACACACACACACACACACACACACACACACACACACACACACACACACTGCCAGAATGATACAGCTTTGTTTCATTGCTCAGCAAAAATGCTCTGTTCCTGCTCCCCCGTCTCTCGTCCACATTGATACAAATCATAAATTGATAAGGTACTAAGATGTAGAATGTCTCCATCAAATCCAATAAGGTATTTTCACTTTTTTTATTTTGACCTATTCGTAGACAAATGTTCAATAATGTATGAAGTTGGAGTTGTTCTTCATCAACTGGTAATACATACATAATGAAGTAGGTTAGTAGGTTAAATATTTCACTTTTAATTCCAATGCTTTTTTTCAAGATACAACAGTGTCATCTTTGGCAGGATAGATGGATTTTCAAGGAAGGTAAGTATATTATTTTGTATACATTTAGCATATTTCCCATCACCCAATGAACTACCACAATACCAGTCTGGTGTTCAGCTTTCTGTGTTGTATTGACGTCTCCTGAAAGTGACATCTGCTGCTTTAGAATGAACAGTCATATCTCAGTTACTGTTTTCATTTCAGCAAAAAATCATCTATTTCCTGTTCTTTCAGAGTGGGAGCTGATCAAGGGGTCGAAAATGTAGATATTGCCAGACGTATGTTCACTGTCCGAGGAACAGGCCGTGGAAGCTTAATTGCTGGGTAAAGTGTCCATAACCAGAGGTATTTCAACTGTTCTGTTTCTCTCTTCCTCTCTGTCTTGTTGTACATGGAACCTGTTTCACATCCATTCATTAAAAAACCATTAAGATGTCAGCTGCTCATTTGAAGATTTACACCACATAAACACTCAGCAGTTTTCACTGGACTATCAAGCCCCTGTTGCTGCCAAATGTGTCGTCACTAATACAGATGTGTTTGTTTTGACCAGATTCAGTATGTGGAGGACCTGCTTTATCAGGAGAATCATCTGGAATCTGGAAACACTGGCAATGGGGTCACTGTTCCTGACATCCCATATGCCCCCTGTCTACTGGGAATCTTGATGTGCTGCAGCGTCAAGTGAACCCAACCCCTGGACATATACAGCTCTGGAGAAAATGAAGAGACCACTGCAAAATGATCCGTTTCTCTGGTTTTACTATTTATAGCTCTGTGTTTGGGTCCACATTTCACAGTGGGTGCGAGACACTGTGGCTTGTAGGCCTCTCCAGGTCTCACACCCACTGTGACATTTGGTTGTTCCTGGAAGAAAACATGCTTCCTTCTGCTCTGACAATGTTCCCCAACTCTGAGGATTGGTTTTTCCAGCAGGACAATGTTTCATGCCACACAGTCAGGTCAATCAAGGTGTGGATGGAGGACCACCAGATCAAGACCCTGTCATGGACAGCCCAATCTCCAGACCTGAACCCCATTGAAAACCCCCAGATCAAGACCCTGTCATGGACAGCCCAATCTCCAGACCTGAACCCCATTGAAAACCCCCAGATCAAGACCCTGTCATGGACAGCCCAATCTCCAGACCTGAACCCCATTGAAAACCACCAGATCAAGACCCTGTCATGGACAGCCCAATCTCCAGACCTGAACCCCATTGAAAACCCCCAGATCAAGACCCTGTTATGGACAGCCCAATCTCCAGACCTGAACCCCATTGAAAACCACCAGATCAAGACCCTGTCATGGACAGCCCAATCTCCAGACCTGAACCCCATTGAAAACCACCAGATCAAGACCCTGTCATGGACAGCCCAATCTCCAGACCTGAACCCCATTGAAAACCACCAGATCAAGACCCTGTCATGGACAGCCCAATCTCCAGACCTGAACCCCATTGAAAACCCCCAGATCAAGACCCTGTCATGGCCAGCCCAATCTCCAGACCTGAACCCCATTGAAAACCACCAGATCAAGACCCTGTCATGGACAGACCAATCTCCAGACCTGAACCCCATTGAAAACCACCAGATCAAGACCCTGTCATGGACAGACCAATCTCCAGACCTGAACCCCATTGAAAACCACCAGATCAAGACCCTGTCATGGACAGCCCAATCTCCAGACCTGAACCCCATTGAAAACCACCAGATCAAGACCCTGTCATGGACAGCCCAATCTCCAGACCTGAACCCCATTGAAAACCACCAGATCAAGACCCTGTCATGGACAGCCCAATCTCCAGACCTGAACCCCATTGAAAAACCCCAGATCAAGACCCTGTCATGGCCAGCCCAATCTCCAGACCTGAACCCCATTGAAAACCACCAGATCAAGACCCTGTCATGGACAGCCCAATCTCCAGACCTGAACCCCATTGAAAACCACCAGATCAAGACCCTGTCATGGCCAGCCCAATCTCCAGACCTGAACCCCATTGAAAACCCCCAGATCAAGACCCTGTCATGGACAGCCCAATCTCCAGACCTGAACCCCATTGAAAACCTCTGGAATGTGATCAAGAGGAAGATGGATGGTCACAAGACATCAAACAAAGCCGAGCTGCTTGGATTTCTGCGCCAGGAGTGACATAAAGTCACCCAACATCAATGTGAAAGACTGGTGGAGAGCAGGACAAGATGCATGAAAGCTGTGATTGAAAATTAGGGTTATTCCACCAAATTGATTTCTGAACTCTTCCTAAGTTAAAACATTAGTGTGGTGTTGTTTAAAATGAATGTGAACTCATTTCCTCTGCATTATTCAAGTTAAAACATTAGTATTGTGTTGTTTAAAATGAATGTGAACTCATTTCCTCTGCATTATTCAAGTTAAAACATTAGTATTGTGTTGTTTAAAATGAATGTGAACTCATTTCCTCTGCATTATTCAAGTTAAAACATTAGTGTGGTGTTGTTTAAAATGAATGTGAACTCATTTCCTCTCTGCATTATTCAAGTTAAAACATTAGTATTGTGTTGTTTAAAATGAATGTGAACTCATTTCCTCTCTGCATTATTCAAGTTAAAACATTAGTATTGTGTTGTTTAAAATGAATGTGAACTCATTTCCTCTCTGCATTATTCAAGTTAAAACATTAGTATTGTGTTGTTTAAAATGAATGTGAACTCATTTCCTCTCTGCATTATTCAAGTTTTAAAACATTAGTATTGTGTTGTTTAAAATGAATGTGAACTCATTTCCTCTCTGCATTATTCAGTATTGTGTTGTTTTAAAACATTATTAGTTAAAACATTGTGTTGTTTAAAATGAATGTGAACTCATTTCCTCTGCATTATTCAAGTTAAAACATTAGTATTTGTAATGATCTTCGTCTGCTGTTAGAAGAGAGGCAGACCGAAATGCAGCGTGTAGGTTACTCATGACCTTTAATAAAGAGGTACATGAAATAATAGAAAATACAAAAACAACAAACAAGTGAAACAAAATACAGCCTATCTGGTGACTAACACAAAGACAGGTACAATCACCCACAATATACAACGCGCACACAGGCTACCTAAATACGGTTCCCAATCCGAGACAACTAGAATCAGCTGACTCCAATTAGGAATCGCCTCAGGCAGCCAAGCCTAACTAGACACACCCCTACTAATACACACTCCTAATTAATACAAACCCCAATACGAAATACAACATATAAACCCATGTCACACCCTGGCCTACCCAAACATATAACAAAAACACAAGATACAATGACCAAGGCGTGACAGAACCCCCCCCTAAGGTGCGGACTCCGGGACGCACCTCAAGAGCATAGGGAGGGTCCGGGTGGGCGTCTGTCCATGGTGGCGGTTCTGGCTCGGGACGTGGACCCCACTCCATAAATGTCCTAGTTCCTCCCCTCGCGTCCTAGGATAATCCACCTTCCCCGCCGACCATGGCCTAATAGTCCTCACCCTGATCCCCACATAACTGAGGGGCAGCTCGGGACCGAGGGGCAGCTCGGGACAGAGGGGCAGCTCGGGACAGAGGGGCAGCTCGGGACAGAGGGGCAGCTCGGGACAGAGGGGCAGCTCGGGACAGAGGGGCAACTCGGGACAGAGGGGCAACTCGGGACAGAGGGGCAACTCGGGACAGAGGGGCAACTCAGGACAGAGGGGCAACTCAGGACAGAGGGGCAACTCAGGATAGAGGGGCAACTCAGGACAGAGGGGCAACTCGGGACAGCAGGGCAGCCCGGGACAGAGGGGCAGCCCGGGACCGAAGCAGCCCGGTACTGAGGGGAAGCCCGGTACTGAGGGGAAGCCCGGTACTGAGGGGAAGCCCGGTACTGAGGGGAAGCCCGGTACTGAGGGGAAGCTCGGTACTGAGAGGGAGCCCGGTACAGAGAGGGAGCCTAGTACTGAGAGGAAGCTCAGTACTGAGAGGAAGCTCAGGCAGGTAGTAGGCTCCGATAAATCCAGGCTGGCTGGTGGACCTGGATGATTCAGGTTGTCTGGCCGATCTAGAAGATCTTGGCAGACTGGCACTTCTGGCGGATCCTGGCAGACTGGTGACGCTGGGCCGACTGGCGGCGCTGGGCAGACAGGAGACTCCGGCAGCGCAGGAGAGGAGAAAGGCTCTGGCTGCGCTGAACAGGCGAGGCGCACTGGACGCGCTGGGCCGACTGGGAGCACTGGTGGCGCTGGACAGACAGGAGACTCCGGCAGCGCAGGAGAGGAGAACAGCTCTGGTTGCGCTAAACAAGCGGGAGACTCCGATAGCGCAGGAGAAGAGAACAGCTCTGGTTGCGCTAAACAAGCGGGAGACTCCGGCAGCGCAGGAGGGGAGAAAAGCACTGGCTGTGCTGAACAGGCGATGCGCACTGGACGCGCTGGGCCGACTGGGAGCACTGGTGGCGCTGGACAGACAGGAGACTCCGGCAGCGCAGGAGAGGAGAAAAGCTCTGGCTGCGCTAAACAGGCGAGGCGCACTGGAGGCCTGGTGCGTGGTGCTGGAACTGGTGGTACTGGCGCGAGGACACGCACAGGAAGCCTGGTGCGGGGAGCTGCTACCGGAGGACTGGTGTGTAGAGGTGGCTCTGGATAGACCGGACCGTGCAGGCGCACTGGAGTTCTAGAGCACCGAGCCTGCCCAAGCTTACCTGGCTCGATGCCCACTCTAGCCCGGCCAATAGGAAGGGCTGGTATAAGTCGCAGCTGGCTCTGCACCCGCACTGGAAACACTGTGCGCTCCATAGCATAACACGGTGCCTGCCCGGTCTCTCTATCCCAACGGTGAGCACAGGGAGTATGCACAGGTTTCCTACCTGGCATAACTATTCTCCCTTTTAGCCCCCCCCCCAATAATTTTTTGGGGTGACTTTCCGGTTTCCAACCGCGTCGCAGTGCTGCCTCCTCATACTCACGCTTCTCCGCTTTAGCTACTTCTATTTCCTCCTTGGGACGGCGATATTCTCCCGGCTGCACCCAGGGTCCTTTTCTGTCTAATATCATCTCCCAAGACCAGAAGTCCTCATATTGCTGCTCCTCACAATTAACAGGGAGAGTAGGCTCAGGTCTGACTCCTGACTCTGCCACTCTCTCTCTGCGCTTTCCCCGTTACCTACGGTTTTCGCTCTGTATAGCCGTGCTCTCCTTTTCTGCTCTCCTTTTCGATTCCATCCGTGTATAGCCCTCTTCGCATTGCTGTAGGGAATCCCAGGCGGGCTCCTGCACTCGCACTGGATCGGACGCCCACCTGTCGATTTCTTCCCATGTATAATCCCTGCTTCTGCCGTCCATATCGTCCTCCTTTAGCTCCTGCCAGTTCACACGCTGCTCGGTCTGTGAATCGTGGTGGGTGATTCTGTAATGATCTTCTCTGCTTTTAGAAGAGAGGCAGACCGAAATGCAGCGTGTAGGTTACTCATGACCTTTAATAAAGATAAAGCGGTACATGAAATAATAGAAAATACAAAAACAACAAACAAGTGAAACAAAATACAGCCTATCTGGTGACTAACACAAAGACAGGTACAATCACCCACGAAATACAACGCGCACACAGGCTACCTAAATACGGTTCCCAATCCGAGACAACTAGAATCAGCTGACTCCAATTAGGAATCTCCTCAGGCAGCCAAGCCTAACTAGACACACCCCTACTAATACACACTCCTAATTAATACAAACCCCAATACGAAATACAACATATAAACCCATGTCACACCCTGGCCTACCCAAACATATAACAAAAACACAAGATACAATGACCAAGGCGTGACAGTATTGTGTTGTTTAAAATGAATGTGAACTCATTTCCTCTGCATTATTCAAGTTAAAACATTAGTATTGTGTTGTTTAAAATGAATGTGAACTCATTTCCTCTGCATTATTCAAGTTAAAACATTAGTATTGTGTTGTTTAAAATGAATGTGAACTCATTTCCTCTGCATTATTCAAGTTAAAACATTAGTATTGTGTTGTTTAAAATGAATGTGAACTCATTTCCTCTCTGCATTATTCAAGTTAAAACATTAGTATTGTGTTGTTTAAAATGAATGTGAACTCATTTCCTCTGCATTATTCAAGTTAAAACATTAGTATTGTGTTGTTTAAAATGAATGTGAACTCATTTCCTCTCTGCATTATTCAAGTGAAAGTTAAAACATTAGTATTGTGTTGTTTAAAATGAATGTGAACTCATTTCCTCTCTGCATTATTCAAGTTAAAACATTAGTATTGTGTTGTTTAAAATGAATGTGAACTCATTTCCTCTCTGCATTATTCAAGTTAAAACATTAGTATTGTGTTGTTTAAAATGAATGTGAACTCATTTCCTCTCTGCATTATTCAAGTTAAAACATTAGTATTGTGTTGTTTAAAATGAATGTGAACTCACTCATTATTTTAAAACATTAGTATTGTGTTGTTTAAAATGAATGTGAACTCATTTCCTCTGCATTATTCAAGTTAAAACATTAGTATTGTGTTGTTTAAAATGAATGTGAACTCATTTCCTCTGCATTATTCAAGTTAAAACATTAGTATTGTGTTGTTTAAAATGAATGTGAACTCATTTCCTCTCTGCATTATTCAAGTTAAAACATTAGTATTGTGTTGTTTAAAATGAATGTGAACTCATTTCCTCTCTGCATTATTCAAGTTAAAACATTAGTATTGTGTTGTTTAAAATTAATGTGAACTCATTTCCTCTCTTCATTATTCAGGGTCTGACAACACTGCATCTTTTTTATATTTTGACCAATTGTCAGTTTCTGCAAATAAATGCTCAAAATGACAATATTTTTACTTGGAATTTGGGAGAAATGTTGTCAGTAGTTTATAGAATAAAACAAACATTTTAATTTTACCCAAACACATACCTATAAATAGTAACACATACCTATAAATGTACATGCGTGCTCTTCAATTAGTTGAGTCTCCAGCCTTTTTAGGTGCAGTCCTCCCACACTATGTAGGATATTGTTTTAAGGGGGGGAGGGTGAAAGGATAGCAGGCCCTGCTGTCAAAGTGAGAGAGTAGGCTATTCTGGATAGAGCAGGTGCTTTTGTGTAGTCTATTTCTTCTGAGGTTTTCTGTCCTTGGATGCAGAGAGCTGTGAAAGCCTGTCTCCGGTCTCTCTAAAGCTCGCACCTTTTAAAGGAGGAACCACTGTACCAGTCAAACGTTTGGACACACCTACTCAATCAACGTTTTTTATTTATTTTTACTATTTTCTACAGTACATTGTAGACTAAAAGTCAAGACATCAAAACTATGAAATAACATGTAGTAACCCAAAAATTGCTAAATAAAATAGATTTTAGATTTTAAAAAGCTGTGGTAGCCATGCTGATTAAGTGTGCCTTGACTTCTAAATAAATCACAGACAGTGTCACCAGCAATGCACACCCACACCATCACACATCCTCCTCCATGCTTCACAGTGGGAACCACACATGCAGAGATCATCCGTTCACCTATTCTGCGTCTCACAAAGACATGGTGATTGGAACCAAAAATCTCAGATTTGGACTCATCCAACCGAAGGTCTAATGTTCATTGATCGTGTTTCTTGGCCCAAGCAATTCTCTTCTTCTTATGTCCTTTAGTAGTGGTTTCTTTGCAGCAATTCAACCATGAAGGCCTGATTTTCACAGCCTCCTCTGAACAGTTGATGTTGAGATGTGTCTGTTACTTGAACTCTGTGATGCATTTATTTGGGCTGCAATTTCTGAGGCTGGTAACTCTAATGAACTTATCCTCTGCAGCAGAGGGAACTCTGTCTCTTCCTTTCCTGTGGCGGTCCTCATGAGAGCCAAGTTCATCATAGCGCTTGATGGTTTTTTCAACTGCACTTGAAGAAACTTTCAAAGTTCTTGACATTTTCTGCATTGACTGACCTCCATGTCTTAAAGTAATAATGATCTGTCGTTTCTCTTTGCTTATTTCAGCTGTTCTTGTCAAAATTATGGACTTGGTCTTTTACCAAATAGGGCTATCTTCTGTTTACCACCCCAACCTTGTCACAACACAACTAACGCTCAAACGCATTCAGAAGGAAAGAAATTCCACAAATTAACTTTTAAGAAGGCACACCTGTTAATTGGGTGGCTATTATGAAGGATCTCAAATATAAAATATATATTTGATATACACTTGTTTGGTTAATAAATTTTGACTGGTACTGTACGTGTGCACGCACACACACACAGCGACCATTGGTGAGGGGATTTCCAGCCCACTCTGCACCACAGCTCTAAGACTGCGCCCGGCAAGCCGCCGATCTGACGCACACTGATGACCTCATCGAAAGGGGAGCGACTGTCAAAGCAAACCGCACACGCTCCGGAACACACACCGAGAAGGACACACACACACATACGAACACACAGACAGACACACAGGCACACACACACATATGGACAAACAGACAGACACACAGACACACACACGTCTGTGAGACGAAGGCTTCAGACTACGCTTGGCCTAAGCACACTCAGTACACTGTTCACACAGCCAATCAGTAATAACGGTGTCATGGTGCTTATTCTAGGAAACAGCAGTGTACAGCACACCAAAAGGTTGTGCATTAGCTTTTGGTGAGGATATGAGGGAGAGGAGGATGGCTGAAAGATGAAGATCCCTAGCAGAGAAATGTACGAGACCCCCTCCTTGTATCTTCAACATTCCCATACCCCCCCCCTCTCTAGAACATTCCAACGTTCTAACTTTCCCAGGTCAGTTAAGGGAATTGCGTCTAGCGAAACGAGGAACGTCGGTACGTCAAGGAGTTATTAGCAAGTTGGGATCGGGAGGGGAAGTAGTTTCTCCCCTGTTGCCTTTTAGGAATAATTACAGTTTTACTGCTGGGTCTGACATGTGATTCTTAAATTCTTAAGCTCTCCTCAGCATGAGAGAGTTAATAAATGATGGGGCTGTGTTGTAAGGTTGGGGAATAGGGATAATAAGGGGAATGGAGACAATAAGGGGAATAGGGATAATAAGGGGAATGGAGACAATAAGGGAATAGGGATAATAAGGGGAATGGAGACAATAAGGGGAATAGGGATAATAAGGGGAATGGAGACAATAAGGGGAATAGGGATAATAAGGGGAATGGAGACAATAAGGAGAATAGGGATAATAGCGCTGGGATAGAA